>NW_010196281.1:0-13197 GCF_000695765.1 Mesitornis unicolor
GCAGCTCCCTGCATAGACTTTTTCTAGTATTACCAGAGAAAAGGGGAGTGTAATATGCCAGAGGTGTTTCAGCCTGTTCAGATCTCTGCAAAGAAAGCCTGCCCACTTTTGTCATGGCCATTTACACTGAACACACCTGGGAAGGATTTTAATTTGCCTGTATTTTGAGGAAAATTAGTTAAAAATTATGCCCAGGCAAGATTAGTTATTAAGCTGGAAGAAGGTATTGGGACACAGGAGTCGCTTTCTATGTCCTTGACTTACTCTGCACATCCAGGAAAAGGATCAGAGAGCTCCAGTTTAGCAGAGATTTACTCTGGAGGCAACAATGTGCACTCTTCCAGCCCTGAAAGTAATTCCAAGATCTGTCTGTGCGAGAGCTCCTGGGGGAAAACGCAACCTCCATTCATGCCCTGGCAATGAGTCCAGTTCTAATGAACACATCTATCTGGCAATGCCATCTTGATGGCACACACGCCACCAATGGCTGAGCAGGGCTTTCCTTCCCAGCTGTGCATAGACCACTGTGACATCTGGCACAGAAGTGGAGAGGGACAACATGCACATCCCTTGTAGACTCGCTCAGTGCCTCGATAGTGCCCAGAGAGCATGAAGGAGAAAGATGCATCCTGAGCAGGGGTGGTGAGCTGGGTCTGAGGGACAGGGTGGTAGATAAATGAAATAAATGAGAGACTGGAAACTGGTGGAGGGCTAAGGGTATTGCTTGAGACTAGGAGAAAATAGAAATACAGGAATTGCAAGCAAAAGGGGAAAATACTATAACGAAATTAAAAAGGAGAAAATGTGGGACAAGCTGGTGAAGGGACTATGGACAAGGAGAGAGCGGACTGTGATGGTCTGTGAGAGGACAAGATGCTGGAGCTAGCACCTAGTGTAAAGCTGTTATTCTCTGAACCCAGCAATGACTGCGCAGAGACCGGGGTTCACTGGAGAGACCTGAAGCACGGGTGCAGAGCTGCGGGCAGCAACGACCACAGCAGCGCAGGGTCCCCTTGCCAGCGCCTCAGGGGTGGCTGCAGCAGGGAGCGAAGCCCTGCCTCACTGCACACAAAACACGCATTCCCGAGCAGGGCTGGGAGCCGGGAGCATGGGTGACCCCAGGCACTGCCCTGTGCCTCCAGCCCCCCTGGCACCCCTCTCCTGGCCCTGCTCACACCCCGGGTCTTTCCTCTCCATTGCTGATTTCTTAATTTCTCTGACATTAATTTTTATCCCTCTGGCTTTTCAAACTGATGGGAGCTCTTTGTTCGAAAATAAGCCATCTTTTGAAATAGTGTTACTTCTCTCCTTGAACTTTTCCCTGTGAATGACTTGACATTAAGCTGATAGTTGCTCTTAACTAATTGTTAACCTATTAGTTGAGACCATAAAAATTATTGAAAGGCCAAGGCTAAAGCTGTTTAAATGAGAAATATTTCTACAGAACTCCCCCGAGATGAAATAAAAAAGCTCCTGCCGACAGAGCGGCTGCCAGTTTCAGACTAACGGGTCTGAAGATGATGTTTTGCTAACAGCAGTTAATCAGTAAATTCCCATTACTAATAAGGCTATCACTCTTGGCTGAAGCTGCAAATTACATGCTATGTTTCTCAGCGCTGAAGATAGAATGTTCTTTAAATTTTGCATCTGCAAATGTAATGTTTAGCACAAAACACCATCAGAAAAAACAAGAGGAAAATTGAAAAAGTGTCACATACATTCAGCATCAATTTGCTCCTCTGTCACTAAAATTACATATCTTTTTTGTTCCAGTATTTATTACCACCTTCAACTTTATATTTAGGGGGGGGAATGGAAACCTAGAGGGCTGAGATTTGATCTCAGGCACGCTGCTGCTGCTGCTGCTGCTGCTGCTGCTGCTGGTGGAGATGCACACCAAAGTCAGACACAGCCTGGTGTAAGGGAAATCAGAATGTGCCCCACTCACTTAGGACAAAATTAAAAAGGAAACAACCTCAAAAGTTTCATTATAAAGTTGCATCTTGTTTGTCAGCCAGATTTTTTCTCCCTAACAGAGTTGCAAGTCTGGCTTCCTTCTAGGGATGCAATTTTTGTTCCAGACTTCGACTCCCTTCCTAGAGAGCGGGATTTTTGTCATCATTGTCCAAAGAGGAGCACAAGAATGTGTTTTATTACAGCTAGAGGCTGGAGGCGCTCCTTGATTCCCAGTCCCTTTTGTACTGCTTTCCTTCTCCCAGCCACCGCCAATTCAGAACCCAGCCAGTCACTTGGAAATGGAAGACAAAAAGCACCAATGGTGAACTCGACAGCAGGGCTTTTTTCCAGTATGAAATGTTCTTTATCTACATTTCCAGAGATAGATACACAAAAGTCAGCTGCTTTCAGCAAAGCTCCTCCCCCAGTGCCAAATTATCTTTGCAGGGACACAGCAGCCTTACATCTGCTGACCACTTCATATGAAAAGCACCGAAACGCCTGGCATCCCCCCACGACCTTCAGCAGCATCTCCAGGCATATTCAGTTACTGGAGAGAGTGGGATTTTGCCCTGCATTCTTAATTCTGCATACAAATGAGTGCACATATCCAGGTGGGTGCACGCCAGTGCCGCAGCAGCAACCATGCGTCCCACTTGATGTTGATGGATGTTGGTTTGAGTGTGGAGAACATCGTTCAGCGTCTGTGGTGGGGTGGGTGGAGGCAGGCAGCCCTCGGCATTGGTGCTGATAAGGCACTGTTTCCTTGCTCCCCTCGTGGTCCTGCCAAGGTTGTGCTCAGGACCAAAAGCCCATTTGTCTGCAAGGCTGCAGGGCAGCCCGTTTCTGGAGCACACACAGAGCTGTGGTCCCCTGGGGAAGGAGAGGTGGTGTAATAGCATACAGGCGGCAGACAGGAAACCTCCTGCCTTGGTCCAAGGGAAGCTTATTCCCTCACAGGGAAAAAGCTGAAAGACAACAGCTGTTTTGAAGGAGAAGCATATGTGGCCCAGGAGAATACAAAATATGTCGTGTGTGCCATAGTATCCTCGCTGTGGCGAGTGGTGCCTGTCAGAAGCCGAGAAGGGCTCGGAACCAGAGGGTCAGAGCCTGATACCAAAGTGCCTTTGGAATCCCCGGTGCTGTGTTTTCTTGGCACTGAAAAATGCGCCTGTGAATTTCTCAGTCAAGAAGATGCTGGCTGGTAATGTCTGGTGTTTTATTCTTCGCTCTCCTTTCTGTTAACACATCTTCTGCTTTCTCTGGTATGTCTTAGAGCTATGTACAGTTTCCTGTTGGGTGGAACTCTGTATTTTTTGGCTGTGCTCTACTTACTACATTTTCTGCACATATTTTCCCACTTTTGCTTGCACCTTTGTATCCTTCCTTCACTCAGCCGCTAACCTTGTTCTAATCATTACTTCCCTCTCTCCACTTTTCCCAGTTAGAGCAGCTTGGCTCTTCTCTTACAGCTTTGTATTTTCCACCAGAAAAATCCACTTCCAAGTGGATCCTTTCTTCAGGATCTCTGTAGATAGGAAACAGGATGTCAGCTAGGCGATTTCTGCCACAGACTGGGAAATGCTGACATGTGTGAAATTTGAAATTCAAGTTCCAGAGAGCACATCTAGAAAGCTGGGAACTCATTTTCGGTCACAGCTGTACAACATGAGAAGCTGTATGTGACCTCAGAGCAGGCCAGTGGCCTCCCTTGCAGTTCCTAAAGTTTTGTTCCTGTTGCCACAGATGTTGCCTCAGTTATGTTACCTCAGCCTTGCCTCAGCCCACCTACCTACAAAGGGCAGCTAATAACAGTTCTTCTCTTGATCAGTAATTTTACACATTGTTTCTCACATGCTGGCATCTGCCTGAAGTCTCAGCTGCTGTAAACTTAAAACAAGGCACAATGAAGCAGTACAAGTTGCCATATATAGACCCATATCACATATATCTGTACATATGAATGCCTGTCTTCACCCAGCCCTGAGCAGTTACTACCACACACACTCAGCAACTGTGCATCCCAGAGAAACAGGAGATGAACCTTGTTTGAATTTAACGTCTTCTTCAAGCACCCTGGAGGTGCTCTCCAAGGTGTTCAGCTTCCTAAACTGCTGCCTCCATGTGTTGCACTGATGGAGCTTCAAACGGACACTTGCCAGTAAAATTCCTTCCAGCTTGGCATGCTGAGGAAGGGACAGTGTCTCCCTCTCTCCTTTTGACCTTCTCCCTGTTAGCCTTTAGACGAGGCGACACAACTCAGCCAGAGGGTAGAGCCTCAGAGACGCTGAGATCCTTCAAGTTTTACCCATGGTGTCCCCACGCCGATGCAACACCCTGTCCCTGTGAGGGAGCTGACCTTGCTGTCCTTATGACTCCATTGACATGAACACCTACTACTACTTCAGGGGCAAAGTTCTCAAACTGTGGTCCTTGGAGGTTTTTTGCAATGCTGCCTCCACCGAAAGGTGAACATAAAGACCTCAGCTTTCACCAGGAAAGTTTTCTGGAGATCCAACAGCCTGTTTTTAGGCATGGGTGACAGTTCCTAAGCCCTTGCTAGGATGCAAATTTGCACCTTGTACTTGCAGGATACACAAAATAAGCATCCTTCTGGCTTATCTCACCTGCAAAGCTTCATCTGGCAGGGTCTTTTTAAGCTTTCTCCTGGGAGATGCAGACTTTATTCACCTCACTGAGGCTGAAAATTTTATTTATTTATTTATTTATTTAGCGTATTCCACACCTCAGCAAATCATCTCACCACCAGCCTGCCAAATAAAAGACCTGCCACCATGTCACCAAGTTATCATTTAGGAGGTCTGAGCTCCTCTGAGCTTTTCAACAGACAAGCTGTGGCCTTTAGTTCCAGGAGGTTTAGGGCTGTGAATCCTGATGGAAATAAAGCACCTCTTTCGGCATATAGACCTCATCCACTCTGGGAGTGGGGGATGAAATTTAAGATGAGCCTTTGTCTGTAATGTTTCCTATCAGCAAGCATCATGTGATCTCTGCCTTCACACACCTACAAATGAAGGGGCTCTAGCATTCTGTGCAGCGACCAGGAACATAAGGTCAGATATTATGGTTTTGAGCACTGTTAAAAAACGGATGGTTTACAAGTCTCCTCCTGAGTAGGAAACAGTCAGCTAAGTCCAGCTGAGTCCGGAGAAAGCCCTCATCTGAAAACAACAAAGTCGCAGTGGACTGCAGGGATGGTGGAGGCAGGAAGAGGACAGCTTTTCTTTAGTCTTTTTCTTTTCTAAATTTCCATATATTTATTTTCCATTTCCACACATGAAGCTGCCTGTCTCCTGTGTTTTAATTATCCAGTTTGAAGTATTTCAACTTGGTCTTGATTTTTATTGACTTGGGTATTTTTCTTGGCTCCACCATCCACCGTCAGCAGGGACTGAGAATGGGTCCTTCACAGCCAAAACCATGTCCTATTACTGTCTGTGTGCAAGAAGCATCACCAATAGCCGTGAGCAGCAGTGGTCTTCTGTCTTTTCCAGAGGAAAAAAATACCCAAAAGAGGATGCAAACCTCCAAGCCGATGTGTTATATAAGAAGGAAAAAAACACCTCCATTAGAGCGAATGGATTACTCTGGGTTTCCTTTAGTAGTTACTGGAAATGTTAATGAGATGACTGGTTGTTTCTTTTGCAGAGAACTGTGACGCGTGGGTTTTCAAATGTGAACTGGTTAATTTTTAAGCCAACTGTATGGCTCCATGCACCAGCTGCAGAGACCTAGAACTGCAACCCTTGTTTAGCTCAGAAACAAATTCAAACGAGCAATCTGGGAAAGAGACTCTCCAGTTTAAATAAACTGAATTAAAAAGCATGATTAATCGCTACAGCTTATTTAGCTTCAGATTTCTCTGCTTTGCACGCTTTCCAGAGAATTCACAGCACCTACATTTGGTGCTAATAAGAACTCTATTAATGCTAATTGATTTTTACATTGTAAATTTATTGCCTAGAGTTTCATGCTACGTGGGCATGTGGTTTAACAGTCTGCTGTCTGCAGCCCATCTCAGGTTCAGAATGGGTACTCGCATTAAAACTCCACATGGAGGATACTGCAACTTCCAGACACGCCCCCAACATAGAGTCCAGCACAACAGAGGTTTCCGACTTGCACCAGACCTATGCTCAGGTAATGAAAACAGTCACAAGGCTGACAGCAAATGTGCACTGGGCAAAGAGCCCTGCTGGTCACAAGAATCATACAGGTCCCAGTGCTGTGGGTTTGTGAGGAGTTTTGGGTCGCAAAGCCAGTGTCAAGCATGGAGCTGTGGACAGAGAGCAGAGGGAGCAGGAGGAGGGAGCTGGGGGCTGAGCAGTGCAAGGCAGGCAGCACTGCCTGAGCTGAAGGGAAGGACGCAGCAAAAAGGCCAAGTAAAAATGAGCCGTATCTCTTAACATAAAAAAGAAAAAATATTTGGAGATTTCTCCAAAATTCAAAGTGTCAGTCATTTCTGAGGTTTTACTATTATGCAATAGCACTGTTTGCTTTTATTACATTTTGTTTTCTTAAATTATCACCTCTGCCTGGATGCTGCCATTTCAAAAATAGCAGAACTGGTTTTTTCCCTCTTTTTTTTTCTCTTTCCCCAACTTTCCACAAAATCTTTCATCTCCAGCTAGAGAGGAGGCCTGGAAAATTTCAGCCTTCTAGGCGAAACATTTGGATAGTCACAAGCAAGTGAAAACAGGGAGATATAACATAATGGAAACACTTTGGCAGCCTCAGCTGGAGCTGTCACCAGCGCTCCAGTCCTAATGAAAACTTTCCTGAAGTACGGCTGGGGTAGACACATTAACCCAAAGAGGGCCTTTCCTGACCTCACCATGGTTTGCTGGCAGGCTGAACCCCCTGAGATGAAGAGAGTTGCTCAGGCAGCCATGCTCCATGTTGGAAGGGGCTTGCATGTGTAAATCAGAAGGTTATTTCTGCCCAGGGTTTAATCCTTTCCACCTGTGGGTGAGAGACCATGATGGCTTGCCCAGGACAAGAGCTTTCTGCATTCCTGATTCACAGAAAATCCTGTCTGGTGTTCCCCAGGCACCGGCAGCACTGCTC
This sequence comes from Mesitornis unicolor, assembly GCF_000695765.1. Classification (NCBI taxonomy): domain Eukaryota; kingdom Metazoa; phylum Chordata; class Aves; order Mesitornithiformes; family Mesitornithidae; genus Mesitornis; species Mesitornis unicolor. The sequence continues at coordinate 7,045 of NW_010196281.1, forward strand.
TGGACAGCTTTCCTGGCCCTGCCGTCCTGCTGCCCGCCAGTTTTCCATGGAAAGGACACTCAGTCTCGCCTGACAGGAGACAGAGATGTTGTGGGCTAACCCGCTGGACTCCCAGCAGGGCTGGAGACCCAGACAAACAGCCCTCAGCTCCAAGTTCTCCCTCCCTTGTGGGGCAACCCTGCACCCTGCAAGGCCAAGAGCATGAGCCTCAATGCAGGCCCCCAGCCAAGCGGGAAAGGGTGCACCAAGGCTTCTCCCACCACAGCTCTGTCCACCATGCCCAGGGCAGCCCTTTCCAGTGCAGGGAACAGGCTGTAAAGTCTTCTGTGAGTATCCTTGACTCCAGAAAGCCCTGCATTTGCTTGAAATGACCAGCTGTCATTTCTGAGAAAAGTTTTGTGTATTACCTGCATTGTCGGATGGTTTGCAACACATAGAGGCAAAATGTGCTTTAGATTATACCTCCCTGGCAATCCACACCAACTGTATGGCCTTGAAACTCCGTGAGACTATCCCAGTGGCTTCCAGTGAGAGCAAAACCTGACCATTGCGTTACCCACCATCACTTGTGACTATCTTACTTAAGAGTCTCCTTCAGATAAAACCAAGACGTTGGATTACTATTTGTCATTTAAAGTAATTAATTTTGGGCCCAGACTTTTATAGCATTTCAGTGCTGCTCAACTTCATAGTTTCAAATAAAAGGCTTTCCTCATTACTTTCTTATTATGCATCTAATTGTCTTATAATGTGCTTAATTTCAAGAGAGGCCTGAGGGTTGATTCTGAAGATAATGAGTACACTTTCCTGCTGGTGAAGTGCCTGAGAGGTGAAAGGCCTCTGTCACCAACACATTCAAGTGACAGGCTGCCCTGTGAATATGCAGAGTACCCTTCCCTCTCTTGGGGTCTCTTGTGGGGACCTACACATTGCATAGGGCCCTGTTGCTGGTCTTTGGGGACCACCACAGGAGACCTACAGTGTCACAGCTAGAGGAGATGCCATTACAAAGCGGGGAATTGGAGTAGGCACAGTCCTGAGCTGAAGGAGAACTGAGAAGCCACGACCACTAATTTCTGGTCTCCTCACCATCAGAATATGAAATTTTGTGCCAGCTTTCCTGGTCAAAAGGACTGCAAGACAGGCACAGAGCAATCTGTACACACATCAGAGCAACCACTGAGGCCAAAGTAAAAGCAGGCCTGGTTTTCTGAAACCAGGTAGCTGACAAATTACCATCTTGTCACTGGACTCATAACCATGTTCTAGACCCTGTTAATGAAAGGCAGAGAAGAAGGAAATACTGCTTTTTTGGGCCTTGTGTCCCCGAGCATCACTGAGGTCTGAGGCTGTTTGGTTATATTTTCATATGTGCATGTACCATGTATTACCTGTATAGCCACATAACACTTGCATCTCTATAAACAGATGAGTATTAATCTATATTTGTATCTATATTGGTATATTTTGGTGGCTATCAATCAGGAGTGAGTCAGATTTGTCATGACGGCTGCTAATTTTGGTCTGTAAATGCAACTGATCATTGACTTGGAAGAAAGTGGTAAAAAACAATGATCAGTTGTGTATTGTTCCTCCTCTACCCTTAAAAGAGTGAGGTTTCTGGCCCCACAGCTACAGTACTTCCAGACAAACAGTTGATTTTGCATCCAACACAACCAAGGCATGGAAAAGAACAGGTAAAGGATCCTCTAACAGCAAATCTACCACTGTCAGAGAAAGTTTCTGTTGTGTCAGAAGCTGCTTGATACAAGGCTGCTGCCTCCCCCTCTTCACTGCTCATTTCTGCCTCCCCTCCTCCTTCAAATCCCTTCTTCCCTCAGGATGAAGCAAATAGCAAGAGCAATTTCTGCAGAGCTAGTCCAAGTCAGGGCTAAAAGCTTCCAGGAGGGGTTAGGAATAAGCAGCTGGGGCTGCTGGCAGTGGTTAGAGGGAAATTTAAAATAATAATAAAAACCACTTATCATCTGTAAAAAGCTGACTGGCTACTGTTTAATGGCCCTACCTGTGACCATGATGATACTAATATTAAAACCAGGAATATCAGTGATAGCATGTGCCTGGAAAGCATTACATTTAAGCAAAAAGGCTCTTAAAGGATCAGCTCAAACCATCTCTCTGACATACAGCTATCAGGCCACTCAGAGTACCTAGATATATGAAGCAATTGAAAGGACACATTCTGTAATTACAGGGATATACAGACATGTTTCAACCTTAGCTTCAGAGCAATAAATCTTTGCTAGGTAGATAAATCTTTGTTGGGTAAGAGAGGACTCTTGCAGCTGGTTCCTGTAAAGTAAACGTGCTCTCACATTAATAAGCTTTAATAGTGAATAGTTCCATTGATTTTGGTGGGTTCCTTGCAAAAGTGAAGACTGTAAGGTTTCTTTGGAAAAAAAAATCTGACTGGGACACATTTTTTTCAATGTATTTCAGGCACCTCTGCTGTAAAATTACTTGTTTTTCCAAACAGAGGGTTCAATGTGTTTCCTTTTAATTATTAAACCAGTGATGTATAGCAGACAACATTTTTCTATGGAGTAGTCCTCGATACATTTACTCCCAGCAGGTAAGATATGATGGTTTTACTACTATGCAAGGGAATAATTGTGCCAGTGCCATTATTTCTTGTGTCCTGCATTAACTGCACTGGTGGGTTAAAAAAAAAGGAGCACAAGGCTCACAAAATTCCAAAAATTGAGTGTAAGTATGTTCAGGGTTTACTGCTGTATAGTCAAAGGACTGGACTGATCTGGTTTTAACTTATGCAAGGGGTTGTCTTACCCATGGCAGAATTGCCTAGAAGCTCCAAGCCCGTTGTAGACTGTAACACCTCTCTGATCCGCAGTTAATGGGAGCATCAGAAGAAGATGCAAGGACCATGAATACATCCAGATGTTTTACCAGCCACTATCAGCTAACAGCTGGCTTGTGCTCTGGAAAACATAACTCTGAATGTTCTTCCCTCTGTAAACATATGTCATCGTTTTAAAAAATCCTCTGGCTCCAAAGTCCTGTGGCAATGGTATCCTCAGGTTAATACATAATGTTAAAAAAACCCTTGTACTGATTTTTTAAATTTCTTTCTGTACTGGGAGGGGTATGTAGCAATATTTTACCCATGTCTCCATTATTCTGAGCTTCCATCCTGTTATGCCCTTCACTCCTTAAAACCAAAGCCACTTCCTTCTGTCTCTCCCTTTGCATGGGAGACTGTTCACGCTTCCAGTTATTTTTGCTACGCTCAGGTACGCAGGTCTAGCTCAACAACTCTTTAGACAGTCTAGTCTGTGACTCTGAGGGGCCACCGGTAGGGGCTCTTTAGGCAACACAAATAATTAACCACTAACCAGTTGAATTCTCAGAGTTCAACTAAACTCTGCTTAAGTTAAGCTCACTGAGTTTTGGGAGGCTCGGTGGCTTGAAGGATTGACTTCTCTTGCTCTGAAGCACTTTCCCAATTAAGCAGTAGTTCAGAAGAGGCTGTGAGATTTGGATCATTACAGGTGACAGTCCTTGGGAGCTCTGAAGAAAGGGCCAGAGGGAATAGTCCCCTCTCTCATTTGAGCAATGAGGTGACTCCCCTGGAAACCACTCCTTTTAGTGCTCTATTAGTATTCTGACACACCGTTCATCCTATTAAAAATTGCCTTGTCACCAGTGCCTTTACTATCTGTCATAAGCACGGATGGGGCATTAGCAGGCAATTCATTAGCTCTGCTCTGTTCCAGCACTCTGAAACTATTCACAGCTGCTGAGGAAGGGTTTCTTCTACATGGGATGGAGTCTGCCCTAGAAATGTCCATAAAGACGCACGCACCTTTATGTATAGGGCCACAACATTATTTTCCCCAGTGTATTCTCCAGGGGAAGACCAGATGTGCTTCTCCCCTTAGTCAGAAAAAGGTGTGGAAAGGCATGAAGCTAACAAACAGAGCTGTCAGGGACACAGGCAGGACGGGAGATCAGGGGGAGACCTAGAAGGGAAAAGTGTTTCAAAGATACAGCATCACTGCTCTTCACACCAAATCTCTCCTGTACTTTTTTGGAAAGGTTTCCTGGAGAAAAAAAGGTGCAGAAAAGTGTTCCATTTGACCTACTGGGAATACTGTTTCATTAATTAGCTTTTTTATTTTTTTTTCTCTCAAAGATAATGGTTGTTGGTATTTAGTTAATTAATTTTAATGAATTAACAGGAAAATTAATTAGTTGTAATAAAGTCAATTTCATGTCATAGATATTTAAGGTAGGAGCACAGCTAAAGATATGGAAACTTTACAGCGATTTTTAAAGAGAAAGTCCCAAAGAAATAAGTAGGACTTACTGTTTAAAGACCTACACTCCCTTTGCTGCAGAAATAACTGGTTTTCACCATTCACACATTTGAAATAGTAAGTGTCTGGACATTAAGAAACACTAATTTTGAGTTTATTTTTATCTTTCAAAATGCTTTCTACATCCAGTTTAGGTTAATTTTGATCCTTAGGTGAAATTTATTCTATTTGTTTCTCTTTAAGGTTGTGGCAATTTGCACACCCCATCTGATTCAGGCCACGCTACAAGGCAGCATAGTTATATGTCTTCTTTGCTTTTGTTTTTGTCTCTATGGAATATAATCTGTAGGAAATCTGCATATGCTTTTTTATTTGACAAAAGGAAACTTCTTCAGTGCCGCTTTCTTTGTGCACAAATACTTTAAAGAGCAGAGTATAAAAGCAGTTGCATAGAAGTGTGATCCAGAGTCAACTGAAACTCCTGGAAATCTGTTAACTGATGAGGTCTCCTCTGCCAAAAGCACCATCTCAGTACTCCAGCAGTAACAGACCATACACAGGAGAAACAGCCTTCATCCTCTGCTCTACAAGCATAAGACAAAAGGAGAACCATGGAGAGATCATCTTGACATTACGTGGAATCAACAGATCTAATCCAAAAAATCATCACATGCAAAGGATTCTTTGGATCAGAGAAAATCTCACAGATTGGGATCGTTTCCTTTAAAATGCGCTCTGCTTTCCTGTCCAGGGTCTGCATGTCTAGGTGCAGACAAAGCATTTTCTGAGGCATCGTTTAGTCATTCGCAGTTCCGCAAAGGGGCTGCCACACGTTTACTCACAGCAGAGGTAAACTTCAATCTACGAAGAACTCTAGAGTTCATAATGAAGAACAGTTGAGAAATCAGGTTCCTGCTCTTTACCTAGGGAATAAGGAACACTGCTTTGGGACCTGGCTCCTCACTAGACATCATAAATAACTACACACACAGCAGAGGGGAAAAAAAACCCACCTTCTTAATTTATTTCCATGAGTTAAGCACATACTTTAGGAATAAGTGAATCACTCTGTTGCTTCCTGTCTCCTACCAATAAAAGGGGACTTATTTTAAATATGATGCGTGCTGATCTACAACAGAGCCATGCATTTTTTACAAAGAACTGTTGGATCGTGTTAGCAAAGTTCACCAGCACTGATTCCAGGCTTGTTGGAGCTGCCAGATCCCATGTGCTGGCTTCCTGGTGGGGAATCACAGCCTCAAGAACAGAAGCCTGCAGGATTGCCCACAGGAACGAGAGGTATTACATGGCAGGGACCTCGGTGAAATAATTCACTGGTGAGATCAAGTGTTTTTCAGAGCAGCTCTGCAAGAGATTCACCTTCTCACAGCAGGTGTAAAACCCTGTAGCCCCACAAAAGTTGGTGTAACCACACTGAACAGGGCCACCTGCCCCAGAAATCCTGCACTTGATAATTTTCAAACTATGGCAGCACTGGTCCCAGAGATTTGCGGTGACACTTCTGACCCAAAATCACACAAACTCAGCCAACACTTAGGTCTTTGCTGAAGTGCTTAGCACCCTTGAAACCAGTATTAAAGATCTTGGCACATCAGTGCCTTTGATACAAGTAGGTTCTTCAGCAACTTTGACGGATCTACCCTGAGCCCAGAGCTTGCAATAGCCACAGACCCCTGCAGGGCCCAGGAAATCGCCCACGGCCATTCTCTTGAAAGTGCTCACAAGCCCCCCCCGAGAGCAGGGGCTGGGAGAGGTGTCGCTCCTCCTCCGTCGCTCCGTGGGTAGAAGCAGCTCGGGTGGCGGGGGGTCCGACCCCTTGTCCGTCCCCGACACCAAC
>NW_010196282.1:0-6749 GCF_000695765.1 Mesitornis unicolor
AATTCCTGAGTTTTTTTGTTCCTTACCTCATACCTACATGTAGTTGGGATGGATGAGGCAAAGACAACCTGAGCTCCTAAGCCCTTTACCATTTCACCCAGTGCCCTGAAGTCTTTCTTTATAGCTTTTAATTTCCTATAATGGATTTCATTATTGGCTATTTAAAATACCAGTAGTGGGTAATAATCTGTTGAATTGACCACTGCTGGGAGTTTTGTTTTAATATCCCTTACAGTGGCCCCAGGCAGGCAGCAGACCTCCCTGTGCAGTGGGTCAGGTCTGCAGATTGGACCTTCCGTTCCCTTAAGAAGGGAATCCCCCATGACAATGACCCTTCTTTTCTTCTTTTTGGGGTTAATGTTGATGGCTGGCTGGGGACAGCTCAACCTAGGGGAAGTTTCTGTGTTGTGTGGGCCATTACCTTTTTCTCTGCCCTTTATATAAATGAGAGCTTTTTTTCCCAGGAATTCTAATTACAGAGAGTGGGTCATGATTCTACAATGGGAGGTGAAATCCTGGTAGGCAGCAAAGCTCAAAAGACTTTAGGAGCTGTTGTCATCAGATATGAACCCCTCAAGGTATGCTGACATTTTTTAGTGTAAGAATGAGGGGACTTAGAATAGGAATAAAGAAATGTTATTGATGCAATAAAGCAGCCAGTGCTTCATCAGCTTCACAAAACTTTTATTTAACCAGAAAGAGTTGAAAAGAGCAGTATTTTTTTATTATTATATGAAAGATATCTACAGTGGAAGATTTACATCTCTTGCTTCCCTTATTTAAAAAACAAAAATTGAAAAAAAAAATTGCTTCATTGTGTCTTACGAGAACCTGGAAGAGATTTCTGTCAATAGGTGACTGGAAAAAAATTGGCAAGTTCAGACAAAACAAAGTTTTATTCATGAGGAGAAGTGGCCAATGGAATAAAGTTACTCCAAGGGACTTGGAGGCATTTATTATCACTTCTTAAAAACGTATATAGCTGGGAATTCAGACCTGTTGTGCTGAGGATGCGTTGCTGACAGAAGTCAAACATGGTAAGCTACCTGGTCCACTCTAGCCCTGCACAGTTGCCCTCGAATTAAGGGTCATGATGTGGTCATAGCATGTATAGATAGAAGTTGCAGCTCAAGGGAAATTCAGTTACAGAAATGAATCTTGCAAACAGAAGCTTAAAAGGACTACGAGTGAAGTCTTGGTTCAAAAAGTTTAGATGTAAGAGGACTCACTTTCTGGGATTTCTCTGTACCTTGTGGTGTTCTTTCTACCTCAGTAACTGTTTTTCCCCAATGACACCCTAAGTGAATCTGCCTGTTGCTGTCTTCTAAGGACCATGCCAGATAGCACTTCTGTCTCAGCACCTTTGTTCTTCTTTCATATGATTCAAGTCTGTAGTGATGCCTTTGAAACAGGCTTCTCCAAGTCTTTGACATACTCTGTTTTTACTTTCATTAAATCTCTTTACCTATCATACCATTCATCATTTCTGTCACCTTAACAAGGTGAATGGGTGGACCCAAAACCTAGTTTCTTCCTCCTTTCCTTCAAAAGCTTTCTGGATAACATCCTCGCTAGTGAAAGTCATTGCAGTTTCAAAGCTATAATTGCAGAGTTGTAATAAACATTGGGACTAAAGATCTAATGATTCTGTCACCCTGTCCTCCATTTCCCACCTCTTTGCCTCCATACCTGAAAACACTGCCATGCTTTTCTGCTCAGTGCTTAATTTGCCTTTTGCTTGTTGGAAGAGAAATGCAATGGAAACAGTCTATGGTGATATTAGAGAGAGGAAAGTGAATCTGTCAAGAAAAGAAAAAAATGGGTAAAATGCAAATTAACACAAAGGAGATTTGTTAAAAAGAGGACCTAGTCAACTACATATGGAAGAAGTGTGAAGTCAGAAGAATGGGCAGCAGCAAATACTGTAAGATGTTGTACACTTGCATTCAAAAAATTTCCCTCTCTTAAAAGAGTTTCCTCAAAACAATGATTTAGTTCTTACATATGTCAGCACATTTATGACACTGGGGATAATACTAGTCCCCATGCTCATGGGGAGAACACATAGCTTTAGTTCTGGTTTCATATAATAACACACCTTAGTACATATTAACCATTACTGAATACCTACTGTCTCAAAAGATCACAACTTCCTAGAAACAAGTCTGTTCTCTCTTCATGCGGAGTAGCTGAATGCTTTACATGGCAGCAGATTTCCAATAAGATTAAATATCTTTGTGACGTGCAGAGCAGACCAGTTTTTTTCATTTTGCAAGAAGATTAATTTTTATACTTCAGATGGTATTCTATGATCACAGCACATTCATAACACGCATCTTTGGCCATGCAAGCATTTTTTTTCCTCAAAACCGTTCCAAATCAGCACAATGGTGGTGAAATAGGGCTCCTTGTGAAGGATGACGACCCACCCGCTTTGCAGAATTATAACAATTTCGTATGCTTGGCTTTGTTTTGCAATTTAACTCAACTGCACTGCATCGTAAGTGCTTAAAAAGCATAAAAGACAAGAGGATATTACAAGTATCTAATGTTATACATTACATTTGTATGCATACCAGGGTATAATATGTGGGACATGTGCCTGGACTATTAATCAAAATCTTTATTAAGCTTTTGAAACAGTATGACTCTATGAATAATGCATTATTTCATAGCATACTGTTCACCTTATTTAAAAACACGGAGCTCTATGATTAAACATCTACGGTTTTTATCCCCTATATGTAGAATTTTGAGGGTGGTTTTCACAGGAGATTTATTGGAGCATCTGTAACAATTCTAATAAGCAGAGAGCTGTTGAATCTTCTACTTCATGAATAGAGCTGGTAGTAAAGCATCTGCACAGCTGCAGGATCCATCTACAGCAATAATTTTAGATCAAGTTTTTTGTATTTGCTTACAAAGCACCCTCTGCTGTTTGAGCTGCTACATGCTCTGTATATAAAGCTGCTTTTTGGAAAGATAAAAACCTTTTTGTGGGTTTCTGTAAGAGCCACAAAAATATCCAGAGACAATCTTACCAATCTTGCACCTATAATACATGTTGTATGACATGCCCTTAGAAGTGTCATGGGGTTAGGATGTATATTGTCACATCAGTAGCTTGTTTTCTTATCCAAGTAAGAACAAAGTTGAAATACAGCTAACAATAAGGGTAACAAATTCAGTAGATGGGACAAAAGCTTCCAAATGTTTGATTGTTGGATTGGCAGAAGAGCAATGCCAATCCCTCACTGCAAATGCATTTCCTATCTTGAAACTTCATGAGAGAGGACAATGTTGAGTGAGCATCAACTTCTTAACATAAATATTATTTCATGGTTATGGCTTGAGGATTGAAGTTTTGGATGGATCTTGCTTAGAATTGGAAGTCTGGACATGGACTAAAAGAGATGCTTTTCTGTACCTTGTAAAGAGATGTAAATGCTGTGTGTGGTTTTCTCAAAGCCCCAGTAAGGTATTGTGCCGTGCACCCTGCTTCATTTGTGTATTTATTCCTGTGACTGCTAGGAGAAGTCAATGGGACCTTGCACAAGAGCACAGATTCCAAATGGGAACAATAAACAAGTTATTTTACACATAAGAGGTCATGGTTTGATTAGTTCACTTACACTGGCTGAGAACTCAGTGCAAAGTCAAACTGAGAGGTTTTCTGAAAATTGAAAGGGAAAGCCTGAAGGAACTGGGAGGGGGAGATATGCTATGGCTGAATAACATGTAGGGAAGGAATTATATTTGCCCCTGAAGTTGGTGACTACCTGGTATATGTTGAACGTCACTGCAATGAAAGGGACAAAACATTTACTTGCTTTAAGAAATAACTTACTCTCCCTGTTGGCTTCAAGGGCACTTGTAATACATGTTGCTATTCCTTGATGTGACTGAGCATGTCTAATTAATAAAGCTGCTTGGGAATTTTGCTAAGAAAAATAACTTCAAAAGAAAAAGCAGTTTCTGCAGAAATTGTAATTTTCCATGAGAGAAATGCAAGAATCAAAACAAAATACATTGTTGAAGGCTATTGAAAATCAAAGAACTTCAGTTCCTTGAACTGTACACAAATATAATTTCAGTTTCTCTCAGATACTAGGAGACACTATAGCAAACACTTTGCTAAGGTTTAACAGTTTAAATTTGTTTTGTGATTTTGGTTACCAGAGCTTTACCGAACCAAATAATCTTAACACTGAACATTTGTCTCACAAGGAAGACCTTTATATGATGCTTTATGTTGGGTACCCAAAACCACAAATAATTCTTGACAATTTGGGCCAGTGCATATTAAAGACTGAAGTTGTCAGAAATATTCTGTACTAATCTAGCTCTGCTCCCATTGACGTCACTGGGAAGAAGTCAATTTGACTTCAATCAGAATAAAGTCAGTCTGATGCTGAGTTGTTTTGAGATCTCCACCCTATATCTTCCGCATTGCATTAATTAATTATTGCTCAAGTTGCAGCTTAATTTAATAATGTCTCCCAAAACATGATGAGCTTTGCTATATTTCTTTCTTTACCATCCCCTTGTCAGTTAACCAGCAATGTGGAAATATAATAATGTCTCAGAAACATAATTTTCCATACTATTTCCCTAGATTTCATTTTTGTGCAACACAGTGTCAGCTACGTGTATGAGAAACCTTGAAATAACCTTTTGTATATCTCATTTAGTCTACAGGAGTCTCCCTGTAGGTCACTTTCTGTGTATTTTGAACAACCTGAATAATCACATAATTTGGATGTTAACAGTAATGTGTTCCTAATTCAAGCAGTGTTCTATACATAGAATAAATCTGCAAGGGGGAGGAGGATAAAGAAAAAATCCAAAAGGACAACATTTACAGAGACTCTTTTACCAATGCACATCTGTTTGTTTAAAAAAACAAAACCACACACACACACAACCAGTTACCAGGGATACCTGTATCGGTTTTGTGTGGTGGGTGAGCTTGTATTTTTACTTAGCATTGTTTACAGTAGATGTTTGTCTCTTTAAAGTGATAAAACGGGCAGCTCATCCTCCTTTGCACACCAACCCAGAGAAGCCAAGTTTTTAAAAACTGACACTGTTTATGGTACAGGTGCTGGGCTGTGATCATTTGTACTATTGTTATCTCAGGCCCTTGCACAGTTTTGGACCAGGTCTACTGAGTCAGTCGACTCCCAGCCATGACTCAGAAGCCAGCATACACCAAAAACTGCTAAAAAGAAATATGGATGTCATCAGCCAGTTTTGGAGGCTGAGAGACCTTAGGGTCTTGCTAGGGACCAAGTGTGCAGCTGAACTTGGGAACATAGCATGGCCTGCTCAGTTACCTGTCGCAGATGTAGACAGTGATATGCAAATTGCTGTAAGGATGGAAAGCATAATGTAGTCTGTGTGGGAGACAGTGTTACATAGCCTTGTGAAAGGCTCTGAGTTTTAATAGATTTTTATGGTGAAAAAAGAATACATCATCTTTGCAACAAAACAGAGTGATGTATGTGACAATAGCAGCATTGCTTAGATTGGAAGGGAAGGATCCTGGACGGATCCCCAGACTCACTCCCTGCTCATACCAAGTCCAGTACAGCAGTTTTTTTAAACTTCTTAAAACTGAGCAAACCTAATTCCCTCAGCTATTCCTTGTACTGTATATGCTCCAGCTTGGTGGTCTTTAACTAGACTTATAGCATGGCAACACTTTTTCTGAGGAGCTGCAAACAGTACAAAATATACAGATGTGGTCTCACAAATGCTAAGCGGAGGGGCACAATCACTGCCCTGGAGCTGCTAGCTACACTTTTGTCTACGCTGATGCAGCCCAGGGTGTAGACGTCTGCCTTTGTTGCAGGGGCACCCTGTCAACTCCTGCTCAGCTTGCTGATGACCAGAACTCCCAGGTCTTTTTCTGCAAAGCTGCTTTCTAGCTTTCCATGTTTTTCCCAGGGACAGAAGTGAGGCTGACATAAAACAAAACTAAAAAGTGCTGGGATATAAGAATCACAGCTTATACTGGTGACAGTGAAATCCACATTGCCTAGTATCTGGATAGTGTCACTGTTTTCCCTGATCATTTTGGTATTAGTGACCACATTCTGTTTCTCTGGGCTACCTAGTACACAGAAATACCACACCTGTGAGCCTGCAAATTACAATACACAAAATCTGATATATGACCAATCGTCTTACCATTCTTTCCCTTCACTCAAGCAGTCCTTGAATGAATGAGGTGAATCATCCCTGCGCTACAAAATATGGAGCAATTCTCAGAGTAAGTGTTCACTGATGTGGTCTATCATTCATAAAGCTTTCCAGTAGAGAAGACGTTTGGTCAGTGAAATCAAAATTGATGATCTGTTTCTGTGGCAGAGTTCAGATTGATCTCAGTCTCAGCATAACCAAATTACCATTGTGCTGGGTTTAAGATGGGTAGAATAGAGCCTAGTATAAGAAGGCTTTTTTCTTGTTTACTTCAGTTTATTGCTTATGTTAGAGCAAAGAGAGCAGAATATTGGTGTAAAATGGTAGTGAATCTGAATAGCAGCATTTTCTGTGAGCTTTATTCTGACGTAAGTGACAGCACAGGGTTTTCTACGACGAAGGCTGGACTCCTTACAGTTTATTTATTCAGGTGGAAACAAAAACAATTAACAGAGGAATAGATCTTCCAGTTTCTTACAGAACTAAAGAATTAAATACTTATAACAAGACTTTAAGTAAAAGACTGTGAAGATACATGTAGGGAA
>NW_010196282.1:6780-94048 GCF_000695765.1 Mesitornis unicolor
CTAATCTTGAAATTGCATTAATAGAGGTGTACTGTGGCCTAAACATGATCTTTTTTTCCCTTCTTAACTAAAAAAAACCCCAAACTTCTATCACAAACTGTTTTATCCGTATATCTTGAAGATACCTTGCTTGCCTCCTATCTCCCTGGGAATAACTGGTTTCTCTGGGACACTCAACTAAAAATAATGCTGAGGAGAGTTTTTATTTCAGGGATAATAGTATGTAGGCTTCTTGAATTTTACATTGCAGTCTTATGAAAAGATGAATTAAATTCCTCAGGACTGTGGATGTTTGGACTGTGGGAAAGCTTGGTGAGTCTAGCTGGAAGATAATAAACTCTAATCACAACCTACAACCCTAACCACAACCCACAGAAAGTCGCTTCTGTGCCATAAGGCCATATTTTTTGGACTTTATTTAGATCATAGTTGGACTAAGTCCCATTTTCTTCACTAAAACTTACCAGCTTGAGGGCATCAGGATTTATACCCCTGATTCGAAAGAGATATTGTCAACAAAATGAACAAGAAAATCCTTAAAAGTTTCTCCCTAGGCTCTATGACCCTCAGCTGGAAAATGAATTTTATATTCACATCAGTAAACCCTAAACATACAGCAAAATCTTTATCTGACTCTATAAGCAACTCATTTGATTCCCAAGATAAAGAGCTGGCTGGTACATAGTTTGGATATGAAGGAAATCTTTCTGCTTTTGAACAGGAACCAGAAATAACCTCAGGCTGGATCAGCAGACGATGGGGTGGCAACACAGACACCAAAAGAGGGCAGATATGCCTAAAATTGCTGACTGTTGATGCTACCCTGAGAAAAAGAGGCTTTAGATCAGCAATGACACTTGTAAGGACTTTTAAAAGAGGGAAGATGCTGGAGGGACTGAAATGTCTTTTTGCAGTTCTCAGACACCCCAGAGAAGAGAAGATGGAAGGCTCTTCCCCAGGCAGGGTAGGCACCAGTCAGCACAGCTGTTCAGACATGGAGGGGCAGCATGGTGCTTCCATCCAAAAGGCAGTATCCTGCCCAGCTGTCGTACTCTTGCTGTTAATTACTGATGTAAAAAGAAGGCTATTCTGACTTATTTCTACTTTCATTTCTGTTATTGGATATCTAACAGCTGAGGGGGAGAGAGGGAGAGATTCTGGTCTTAAGCATGCTCTGGTATAAAGAGCTGCCAAAAGACATGGTTACACTGAGTTTGATTGAAAAATCCAAAATATTTGCAGTTCAGCATTGCCAATTAAAAATACTTGCCAATTATCAACTGCTTGTAGTGGGAAAAATGTTCATTAGCTTACAAATCAAATTGTGTGTTATATCCAAATAAGTTTGTATTAACTTCTTAGAAGCAAGTGATTATCTTCCCTATATTTGTGATAGTTTGTTTAAAATACTATTAATGTCAATAAGAAATCATGCAAATAACAGATATGCAGTTAAGTATAAATCATGGTGTTCTCTCCTACTTTCTTACACTTGCCAAAACCCCCAGGGTGAGTGCTTACTAATAAACAGTAAAAGGATACATTTATAGACAAGGTGGAATGATTTAATTTCATTAGTTTGGACTCGGGGGGGGTTGTTACAGTGATAAAATCTGCAACAAGATGGTGTTATATTCCTCTTACTCTGTATTTGCACAAACACCAAAAGTGAAATCTTATTCACTGTTCTGTTTTTTAAAATGATTTTTTAAATTTATAGGTTCCTGTTGAAATTGGAATGGGAAGGAATACAGCAAAACTATCAAACAAAACAACAAGCCATTATCACTGCAAATAGATCACTTTAGTTGCCATAGGTAACCAGTGCCAGGAAGGTATTCAAGCACTGAACCACTAGCACTGATACCCTGCTTTGAAAGTGCTGACTGTGTGTCACATTGCAAACTTCAATAATTATTATGTGTAGGAGGATGGTGGCACCAACAGGATATATACTTGTAATGAGTCATTCTTTAAATAGCTTAATTTATCATCCTCAAATAAAGGGGGAGGGATTTATCCAGTATAAAGCAGTTTGAAAAGCCTGAATTATTAATAAACTGAAATAACAGCAAGGCAGGAAAAGCTGGACAAATACACACACACATATAAAAAAGCTTAATAACAATAAGACTGAAGGAAAGTGCTTATGCAAAAGTACAAAGCATAAACCAAGAAACATGCAGAAGTAGCATCACAAGTCTGCAGCCACACTCCATTTATTTGTGCTAATGCATGAATGTAAACGGCCAGCAGACAAGGTGTCCATAAATGCGACTCAAGGACATTCAGGCTTTCACAGACCACTGACACAGAAGGTGCTTGGCACAGTAGTTTCAATTAGGCAGTGTTTTTTTTACTTCATAGAAAGAAACACAAGATCACAAAGACTAAGGAGGGTCATAACTTGAAGAGAAAGCATCCTGGGGAAACTTTTATCTTCTGGCAGGAACTCAATATGCAGCACTCTTTCTTCTGAGGCAAAATTGATTACTGCATGCTGTTATCCCCACCGCATATACACACAGAGTAGCATAATGGTGGATGTGTACTGTGGGGCACAGTCAATCATTCAATGAGGTGATTGTGCGAGTCTTGTTAATCTGGTTTCAAAGCAGATTTATAAGAATTGTAGAGATTCAGGATGAAAGGCTTCTTCCAAACTGGGGACCTCCAAGACATCAAGTAAGGACAGAAGGCAAGTGACCAACAGCCATCTGTCCTCTGCTCAGGTGCAGAGGCTCAAAGAGAAAGGAACAGCAGAGACCTTGTTCCAGGTTTCCAGCTGAAGTGGTAAAGGACTGAAGGCCTCGGGGTGTACTGTGCTTCACATGCACTTCTATGATTAGATGCAGACATCTATATCTCAAAAGGAAAAAAATAATCACCTAGTTCAATTTCCCACATTGAGGCAGGAGGACATAAGAGGACAAGAAAACACAAATCACTTTTGACAGGTGTCTCTCCAGTGATGGAGGCTCTACAGACTCACTTGGTTACCAGGGCCTCTCTCAAGTACCAAGAAGAAGATTTTTTTCCCCTCAGTATAATTCCTTCATCTTCTCTGCTGAACATCTCTCCTCAGCCCTCCCCCTAGGGCCATGCAAAATAAGGGATTGCTGTCCTCTTGCCACCTCCCTTTACAGCTGAAGTCTTTCCTGCCATGTTGCATATCAGGCTCCTCTTGAGATTCAGCTTCCTCTCCCATAGGCCTTGCCTTGTGTGTCATATTTTCTAGGCTTTTGTGTGCTGCTGTTCCAGAGATCTCTACGCTGTATTTTCGTGCATTTATGAAAGTCCAGAGCTGGATCTGCTATTTCAGCAGCTGCATCGCTGGCCACATCAAATAGAACAGCTCTCTCCTATCTGACATTCAGCATTTCTCTTAATGCATTCAAGCAGGAGATTCACCTTTTTTTACCATGACATTGTGTTGACTTATGTTTAGTTTGTGAGCTGTTGCAAGTCTCAGATCCTTCTGCTACACTGCTAACAGTAAGAAGTTGTAACTACAAATTCTTTGTACTTGTCTTAACTGAATTTCAAATTGCTGTTTATTGAGGTATTCTCAGGTTTTTTGTCTCCCAAATACTTTCGTCCTTTCAGTTGGTGCTTTTTACTTTTTTTTTTGGAAGGGGTGTCAATCTTAAATTTTATATGTGAATTCTTTTTTCCAAACTCTGGCTGACAACATTGACTAGAACTGGTGTACAACAGATTACCAGTGACCTCCTCCTTTATCCCGCCCCCAAGTAATATTATGGTCAACTATAAATACATCTGATAGAGATTTAGTGTAGAACACAATTCTTTAGCTTTCATATGGGGAAGACACATAAGACTATGTCAAAAGCCTTCTTAAATTGAGATGTATTTCATCTGTGGCTTCCGTTATCTCAGTTAGGCAAGTTAACTTATTAAAAAAACCAAAATCTCTACTTGTATGATCTGATCTTGCTAAATCTGCATTGGCTGCTTTAATCACTTTACTGCCTTATAGGTCACTTGACAATAGTTTCCAGCAATTTGTTCCAAAATTCTCAAGGGTTTTAAATTACACCAGTCTATAATTCCTGAGGCCTACCATGATCACTTTTTTAAAGACAAGTATATTGCTTGCCTTTCTCTAGTCTTCTGGGACTTTTCCAGCCTTATCCTCTCCTTGAAAGATAATGGTCAACATTTCAGACACTGCTCCAAGGCCTTGCTGAAGTGCTCCCCAAGGACCCATTAGGGCCTGCTGAGTTTAACAGAACTATCTTATCTACAATCTCTTAATTTTGGTTGTCTCTAGCCCATGGTATCAATCTTGAGGAAGTAATGTGCTGTGGCAACACAATCATTTGTTCTCATTTGCCTCAGTTTTATCTATGTTCAAATTTACAATGGATGGAATACATTGCAGTCAATTTTACCACAAGCCATGGAGTGGAAAGAAGTTATTTCACTTTTTATTTTTGAACTCTTGACTGCACTCCTCTTCTCTGAGCTGACAGTAAGTTTATTACTTATCTAGTTAAGACTTAACCTGATTTTTAGTTTCTGTTCTTCTTTTCAAAAAAATTATGTAAATAAGGAGTGGAGTGTTGTAGCTTTCTTTGCATCACCCAGAGTTATCATTTTTTATGTAGGACTAGATAGTTAGGGTTTTTTCCTCTCTTATTTCTGGTGCGGTTTTGCTCTTACTCTTAAAACAATTTTGTACTTTCTTTTTTTCTTATTTCTGTTTTGTTTTTGTTTTTGTTTTTAACTTGATATGTTTTCCCCATTTTACACTTATTTTTCATAGAATTTGTTTCTAATTTTTAGATGAAGCATTAAAAAGCATTCAGATCACCAAAAGGTAACTGATGAAGCAAAATAAGTCTACTTGTATGATTATTTCTTGTTTGTTTTGGGGCAGTTTGCCGTTGTACTGCAGCAGCCTGATCTCACATGATGCACTAATTTTCACATTACCTTGTTAAGAAGCCCTACCTACAAGTCCTGATGTGTTTTGGTTTTGTTTTTGTTTTTTTTTACTATGTCATTAATTTTTTGTTTTTCCAACTCTTAATTTTCCCAAGAATAATGAATTTATTTCTCCATGATAATTTTCAGCACAACTATTTTTCTTCACTTCCTATTTTTGACCAGTCATCTCATCACAAGCCTGTGCCTGAGCTTTTGCAGCTAAGTGAAGGAGAACTCTTTAGATTCATGAATGTTTCTTGAGTAATGAACCATTTAGGTGGCAGGATAGTTTCAGATTTAGGACCCAAATGTTTAAAATAGTCACATTCTCCAGGCATCCTTCTCCCTGACCAAAATTCTTGAGCTGAAATTATATATACACACACATATATACCTTCTTTCTCAGTGGGCACCACACAGAGTATAAAAAAATACCACAAAAGATTTCCTGTTTAAACACAGCAATTACTTCAATGATGCTATTGATTGACTGCTATCTGTTGCATTATTTACCTTTGATATCTACAGAAGCTTTTGAGCTACAGCTTATACAGAGAAAAATGTTGAAGTTCAGTACATTTTCAACATAATTTGAGGACCATACATTGTATACTCACATAAGCAAGAATAATGTAGCTTATGCCAAGTGTGAGACATATATTAAATGTGAATGCAGTCTAACACTCACTGCGGAAGTTGCAAGTTGTGCTTGCCCTACTGGCCAGTACCTCCAATTTTTTCTGCATAACAAAGAGAGTATTAAAATGCTGCTCCTCATTTGTCAGGGTGTTACTGTGACTTTATTTTCCCTAAAAGTCTGAAGATCATTATCTTGTTCTGTACTGCCTTTCCCTTAGACCAATGATAACACAGCTTCCCATTAGTTCCAGCTACTGTCCTTAGTATGTTTTCCATAACTGCTTAAAAAATAAAAGCTTTTTGATTAAGTGATCCAATGCAGACATTTGGCTTGATAATTCTCTTCTTTTAACTATTTGTCTCTACTGAGAGTTTCTCAGCATGTCTGTTACTTGTATCTTCTTGAACTTCATAATGATTATATATAATCTTAATTAGAAGGCATAGTGTTTCCTCCTATTTATTCTATTTGTATTTATTAAGCAAGCCATGCTTTCCTGTAACTGTTCTGGTGTTCTGTACCACCAAGTCTTGGTGTCATGTATAACATAGCTTTATAGATGTTCTAAAGCTTGTAGTGCTTTCTGTAAGCTTTCATACTTCTGACATTTGTGTATAATCATATTTGTTTTCTCCATTATTTTTCCTCCTGTCTCAATCACGACTACTGCAGTTTCCCATTTCCTCTCTTTCCCACTGCATGTCTGTGTGTAGGAATCTACCTTTTGGTTCTTCAGGGATATTTACTTCCAGTTGAATTTAAAGCTTTCCTCCATCTGATTAGAATTACTGGTGAAATATCCTATCATCCATCTGTGCTAAGTGGACTGACCTCTCATAAGTATCATAAGATATATGCTTACTGTCAAGAGAACTCAGTAGTCTGAATCCTCAGTAGGCAGAGGTTCCAGATGGGAAATCCTGAGCTTACCACTACTTATTGTGTAGGAGCTTTAAACTGACTCATGGAGATGCCAAGGCTTCTTGCCTTTGAGACCTTCAAATATGAACAATTCTGTCTACTACTTTTACAAAAGATACTTTCCCTTTGAAGACTTTCAAAGGAATTCACCTCTACTAGTAAGCAGAAAGCTTAGAAAGATTGGTTCTGAGTGATGTTTAAGCTCAGGCTAGGTGATCATTTGAAATGTCCAAGTCCCACCAAAAATTTCCATAAGGCTGATACATACTTAAAAGTTCTCAAGAAGCAAAGCTTTAGTTGATTTGGGTTAAGTGCTCAGGAACAGTTATTGTGTGTTAAACTTATACCTTTTTTATTTCTTTATACCCACATCTTACTCTCTTTATACTCATATTCAGTTCAAATCTCTCTCAGTGTGTGTTCGATTATTTTTATAATGAAGGAATTCTGTTTGGAAACTTGTTGTTGAGTCTGTGTAGGAAAGTAGACTTTAAAGACCAAAGAAGAAAAGATTTTAATATAGAATGGCAGTTGCCATTTAACACATAACAGAACAAATGCACAATATCAGGGAAGAAAGAAATATATATCAGCTTCACAGCTAACAACTAAAACAAAAATAATTGCTTCAATGTATTTAACAAATGAACAAATTGCAAGGCTCTGGACTGGTAAATTGTGGCAGCTAGCTATTGAGGTAAAATGGTAAATAGCTTCATAGACTCTTGGGAAATAATTTGTTTTAATTGTTTGCAGCCATATTCAAATCAGTATCTGAAAAATCCGTTGGGATGCAGAGAACTGGAATAAATCAGAATTTTAGAGAAACTCAGATAATAGATTATTGTTTAAGGTTGACAGGAGATAAGACTTTCACATTTACATACCTTTTTGGTTCTTCTATTATGTAATTTGATCATATTAAGTCAGTTTGGTTTACTATATGGATGAAATGGCACTTAGCATTTAAAACAGGTGCAAGGAAAGACTACTATTACTGATGCTTGTGTTTTGTCCAAGTAATCATGACTATTGCCATAGGTAACGGTCCTTTAGAATTTCATTATACCCTGCTTTTTATACCTCAGTCATTGAAATTCCCTACAAAATAGTATTGGGCAGGCAATTGTGGGCCTATATTAGAATATCATTCATTTATTCACACAGTCAACCTGCAGAAGAGCAGTGAGGACACTGGAAAGATCTTCTTGTACTTTGACAGATGTACCAGTTGGATAGAGATTTGATAAACATACCGTGAATTATTTTTTGAAAAAGAAATGTGTGTGTACCTCACTAACAGCACCAGGAGGAAGAATTCGAGTAACATGTTTATACTTAACCTCAAGCATGTAGCAGCCAGAAAGCTCCAGTTAAGCAAGCTTAGCTCTGTACTGGTGTTCATATGTGTGGTGTATGTTTGATGTGTCTCAGAAATCAAATATCTAAGGAAGAGATGGCTAAACTTTCCTTTCATGGCTAATCAACCTGTAGACCATATTCTGAAATATGCTAGTCAAGCTGCTTATCAAGAAATTTATTCAGGTAATGGTATAATATTTTGCATGAGCCACTCGACTTACTCATTAAAAAGTTTTACAAAACTTACTGTTTTATTTGTGAAATATTTTCCTGAAATTTACTTTTCAGTATTTTATCCACTTCATGTAGGCATGACTGAGAATTTTGTTTGGCATTAAAGGTGTGCTTAGCAATCCCGATTGTGTGCCATGATTTCATAGACAAGTTGCTTGTGTTATCTACACTTTAGATACCTATCTCCCAGAGAGGAACAAGGAAATATGTCCTGTCATATAGGACTGTTTCTAGGCTTAATTAAATGTTTATAAAGTAACTTATAATTAACAGGTATCATTAAAGCCAGGCAGAAGATGAGGGAATGAAACTCAGTCCGTTGGCTTTTCAACAAGGAGCAACAATGTTCTGACTTGATAAAATACCTCAATAAATATTACGAGAAAGAGGATCTGTTTGTAGATAGACAAAAGTTGTCAGACATTCTAGCTAATGCTAGTCACCATTATTATTTAATTTACACATAATTGATTTAGTTATTCCTGTGTATACAACACCTAGCTGTTTAGGAAGCAAAAATAGTAGGGGAGATCAAGGACAAGTAAAGTGATTTTATCCTGTTCTACCAAGTTTCACCAACCACAAGGCTGCTTTTGCCCTTGCAGAGCAATGTAGAGAGAGCTTCCTATAGTATTAGGAATTTAGAGGATAAAAATCAGCTGAGAACATCTTAAATGTAAATGTTTGCTTAGCAAGAGGAAGACTGAAGAGAGATTATTTGTTCCAGCTGCCTTCAGATTGGCTTGCTAGAACTTTCTGATATCACCTCTGAAGAACTTCCCATTATGTGAACGTTGCCCAGAACACTTTGCCTACTTTGAATATTAGGGGGGTCAGGCTAATGAAAGGCTTATGCTAATAGCTGACAGATAGATGGAAAAGACTGTGAATGCTAAAATATTTTCTAGTACTCTTGAATTATGAAAAAAAGATGGGTGAAGACATTGATGTCTATTTACCTTTTTGAAATGTATTTTTACTGTCTGCCATTAGAGCAACCAAGTGTATAACTTAGCAAATCCATGCCCTAGCTTTTTAGCTGTCCTTCATCAGAGATGAGCATTTTTATCAAGTTTCTATCAACCAAATCAGTGTACTGTCAATTAAAGAATACACAGAAAGTATATATATATACTCTAGGCACACATTTGCCATTCAGTTGGAACTGAAAAAATGGCATGATAATAAAAAGACATTTCATTATAAATAGAGAAATATTTGAAGTCTCCCTGGACTGTCAAGTGATGAGTGCAGTATCATGAATGCCAATGTTTTTCTGTTGCTGCTTTCATTACTTGTCTTCACCTGAGTATTATCAGCCCAAATGAAGATCAATCTCTAAACTCACAGAATCCCAAAAGTACCTTCAAAATATTTCCTTAGTCTTACTGAAGTAAAGCAACCTTTTACAGGGCTGGTGAGAGGTGTTTAAGGGCAACTGCATGACAAAATACCTTTCAGAAATCTACCTTTTATTGCTGCTTAATTTTTAATTAATAAATACCTTTTAAGCTAATTTTATGACACTTCTATTTAAGAATGTTACTTTCTGAGGTCTCCTTTTTTTTTCTTTTTTTTTTTTAAATTGTAAATAGCAGTAGCAAATCATAAGGAGAAATATGGGTCCAAGAGATAGCTGAACATCCTATTAGTCTCTTGAGACTAATTATAAAACCTTTATCCTAGTTGACTGTTAATGAAAGTATGCTAATTTGCATATCAATACCTTAGTGTTTTCAGATATATTTTTCTAAGACTTAAATTTTTTGCTGATTACAAAGTGTCTCTATTTTTTCTTTTAGACATTTAGTTACTGTTAATATTTTAATAAAATAAACGCAGGTGTCACATTCCACTTTTTTCAGTGTGAGTTCCTCAGCTGGCCAGGTATTATTCAGCATATACTGGACTCACTAAGTTTTACCATTATTCATTGAACAGATTGTTTGCAGAAGGGTCTTCTGACCTCCCTCCTTTGCAAAATACAAAATGACCTGCAAGTACAGCCAGCTTTCCAGAAAAGCCAAATGAATGCACATTTCTTCATTATCACCTAAAAGGGCATAGATCTCTCATTTTACATCTAGATGAATCTTTTTGGACATGGAGGTTTAAAAAATGTGCTTACATTTAGTTTTTAAACTGTTCATATCACCACTGTGGCAACATAAAACTCTGGCTATCAAAGTTGTGCATGTCACAGTAATTAATCCCTGCTCTTTCACAGCTTCTTGCACTGCTAGTTTTCTGAAACATTCATTTTGTCTCTGGGTTCCCCATTGTGTGTATTTATCTATCAGGGTATTTATACCATGGCCATCATTATTATGGTATCTCCCATACTGGGCTACAAGCCGTAGGTCAAACACTGTAACTCATTCCTTAAAAGAGCATGAGAGAGTAAAGTTTTCATATGAAAGCAAGAGCAAAATATACATTCATTTTAAATTATGTTTATTTTTTATTATGGAAACTAAGCAGCAAGGAGAGAAGACAAAACACATGGAATTTGATCTGTGAATAAATGAGTACCACCTGTCTCTTGTGCTGTAATTTCAGCACCTTTCAAGAACTCTAGATTCTATCTATGGCTCATGTTCCCTCCCCTTAATTTCGTTAACGTGCAGTACTTTTTTCTCAGTGCTGTAGATAGGCTTTTTGGACCATAGGTGCTTTATTATAGTGTAAGAAAACTTTAGTAATCATAGGAGGCTTGAAAAGGTCACAGGATTATATTTGGTGTCACTATTGTTGATTCTATCTTGTTAATTGAAAATGCTTTAAAAAAAAATCTACTGGAAGAAAATTACTTGTGCAAGCAACATCCTTTTTTGTTGTTTTCAGGGACCTGTGCCATACCCAGTCAGTGCAGTACTGTTTCCCCGGTGACTGAGAGGGGCTATCTGCTGCTTCGCATTTCCCTGCTGCCAGCTCATGCAGTCTCTGTGCAGTATCGTGGCTTTTCTTGCTCTCTTTTGCACCACTTGTCAGGTACAGCTATCCCCTGGGTAGAATTAGCTGCTCTTTATGAGTAGCATTTACAGCTGTGCAAAAATGGTTTGGGGACTGCTCTGTGCTGAAGTCTGGACTGATCAGCACTCTTGCATTCATTAAAGACCATATAAGTCTTTCAGGTGATGTCAGCCAAAACACCAGAATATAGCAAGGATGAGCAAATGCTTAACTAGGTGGACCAGGCGGTTTCTGTGGCAGTCAAAAAAAACAAGTCTGAGAAGTTTAAATACAAGATAGAAGAGCACAGTGATGATACAGCCCGGAGGAAAGAGCCGAGTGAAACAGTGGCAAGTGAAGGACTCAGAGCAATAAGCAAAGAAAGTGTACTCACTTGATGTGCCTATGCTTAGAGCTGGAGAGCTTTGCATATCAGAGATATCAGGCTTCAGGACCTGTGTTCCTTCCTAAGAGAAGCCTCCTGACCCCAGATTCTCACTAATCAAGTGGTTCAAGAAAGGGTAGCAGTTCAGGGGCTATTTAAAAAGGAGCAACTTAGCATGCTGTTGTGTCCCTTGAATCTCTACATTATATCCATTGTGAAACCAAGACTAACACATAAATCCCGTTAGAATATGGTTTTTTGCCTTTTCCATGAAGCAAGAGTGGAGGCTTGGGAACAATGAGTTCCTTTATAGAGCTTTGACAAACAAAATTATTGAAGTTAAATGGGGAAAAAAGCCAGCTTCTGAAAAAGAACATTCTATTATTCCTTCTTATTCATGTAGGATCACTCACGCTTTTCCCAACTTGTTTAATAAATGTGTAAAAATAAATAAGTCTTTTAGCGTTCAGGGTTGCTACAGATTTTTTCAAATGCTGCTTTCAACTCATGAGCAATTTCAAAGCTGTAATGGAAAAGCTGAATCAGCTGTGAAATGTAACTTTTGACTTAATTATATTAATTGACATACCTATGTATAATTTTTTTGAGTATCTGGTATAATTGCTTTAAATGACATTTAATTTGTCACTTGAAGTACAATAATTAGAAACAGTTCATGAAAGAAAGTCATTGCAACTTCAAATGAAGTATTTCAAAGGTATAATTATTTTGAATATTATAACACCAAATAGCTACACTCATGGGGCTGGGAAGCCGACACTGTCAGTGTTAAATTCTATGGACCAGAGGGTCTCCTTTGCTACGTAGGCCACATAGTGATTTATTTGCAGGATCTGGGGAAATGGTGCTATGTGAAAAGGAGACACTGCATGCTAGTTTCTCCTTGCCGTAGGCTAGAGACAAGCCTTCTATGCAGAAATATTTGTCATCCAAATCTCATTAGAAATCAATGGAAAACATTCCATCAAACTCAGTTGGAGCTGAATTGATCAGTAAGTATATTTTTGGCTCCACTGGAGATGTTCAAGAGGCATGTAGCTGTCTGAAGGAGCAGCTGCTTGATGTGAATAATCCCCACTGACATACTCCAGCGCAGGGGTAGGGTGGCTCCCAAGGCTCTCCACAGCACCAGCACCGGTTCCTTGGGGAAAGCCTTCACCCCCACCTCACCTCAGAAAGAGGCAGGAATGTGTGACAGAGGGCAGAAATTAGCAGCAGCCTCAATAATGCTAACTGGCAAGAACAGTGACATAGCTAGGACGGTATTGCCCAACATTACACAATATCTCTCACAGAAAAAGTAAATAAATCAAAACCATAGAAAATTAAAGCAAGAAAAAGGAAGGTGAATTTCCTCTACAGCTCCAGCCAAAAGGGCATGCAACTGTTCAAAAGCTTGAGGCCCTGCTCATTTGCAAGAAAATGCAGCCCATGTAGCCCATGCCACGCCAGCTGGGAACCAGTTCACCGGGCACTGGAAGGGAACTGTCTTCTTAAAACACTTGGGCCAGATCTCTGCATGGAGACGGTCCCTTAGGAACCAGTGCTAGGAGTGGCTTCTTCAGCTTCTCAGCTTCATGTGCCAAGGAGTTCAAGTGCTGAAATGTGATGGGAAGACCAATGTGTGATGCCATGAGTCCTCATTCTGCCTGAGCTCTGCAAGATCCTGAAGAACATGACCCATAATGACGGTAGTGAATGTCAGAGGCACAACCGGTTGCAGTGAGAGATTTCAGCATTGGGAACAGACAGACAATGTCAAATTTATTTAATTACTGAACACAGCATTGTTGTGAGGTTCATGCTTTAACCCCAGGTACTAGAGAGAGATCTTTAAAAAAAATCACGGTCAGTTGTGTTTTAACATTATCAATCTGAATGTTGACCTAAAGCTTTAAAGAAACTCTTATCCTTGAAACCACATCTAAAGACTTAAATAAGCTGAGTATACCTAGGATGGATTTTAAAACTGTATGCACATCTTCAGAGAGGGATTTTCCTTTGGATGACAAATCAAGTCAGAAGCTGTGCTGCAGGCAGAGGAGTTAAATTTCAGGTGCCAGAAAACACAGTTCTTGGGCTTTTCCTAGCAGTTCCATTTAAAGTTACCTTTTCTCTGCCACTTAGCCATGGCCTTCTTTCATTCTTTACACTTAGGAGTTATTGGCACATGGAAGGAGGAGTGCAGGGGTTGTCTGGAGCTCCTCTTACTAACACTGTGCTCTAAAGGAGTGTGTTCGTTCCCCCACCTCTTTTCAGCTCTGCCTAAGGCCACTGATACCTTGTTAGGTCCATAGCAGTTCCAGATTGACATGCAAATACAGTTCCGTGTCCACACATGTCCATAATATGTCTTGTTTCCATCAATGAATTTGTAATAAAAATCTAGACCAATGCTATATGCCACACGCAGTCTGCTACATACCTTTTCTATAGTGAATATTTGACAATAATATTTTGGTTTTGGCATCCACACCAAACTTTCCCTGTTAATCTTGGTTTCAGAGGAACAGTCTTCTGCTGGGTCAGGAATAGGGGACAGGCACAGGAAATTTGGGGAGTTTTTTCTTCTGAATAGCCTAGCAATCTCCAAAAAGCCTAGAAATTGAGCCTTCATCAGAAGTGCTTACAGGAAAGCCAGCATCAGTCTGGAAATGCAAAGTGCAGTTCACTTATATATCTAAGGGCCAAAGTAACCAGGCAAGTTCAGATCTACATCACTACGTTGTGCCAATAGCCCAGCTGCATCAATTTACTGTCTTCAAAACAGGAAGGACTGGAAGCTTGATTACAAGTGCTACAGAGATGACAAAACACAATCTCATCTGTACATTGTGTATGAGATCTCTTTTTCCCCTTGGAGAAATGATTAGTAGAAGGAACTACTTCACATAGGAGAGGTCCTAGTTTTCTGCAAACAGGTCTGGCTGGTTGGTTGTCAGTTTGAATGTGAAAAACAAAATGTTTTTCAGAAAATAGTGAACTGAAGGCAAAACAGTTTTATTATTGTCCATGAAGGTTGAAATGTGTCGTTCAGCTTTAAGATGAGAAATGCAAATAACCTATTTGAAGTGCTTATGGATTTTGTCCCTCCAGCATCTGACCTGCCTGAGCTGATGCCTGTATTTGCATGTTGTGCAATAACTTTAATTGGTCCTTGTGCAGGTGGATGTCCTGGCCTGCAGGACAGCAGGTTCAGGGCCTTTATGTTTCTCTTTTCTAATAGGGTAAACCTCTACCTAAGCCTTCACATGCAATTGATTTTTCATTTTAAGAGTGTATCCCAAAGGACTTTCAAAAATACTGAGCCAATAATTACTAAGCTATGTTAGCTTAAATGCAAAATACTACACTGGCGTAACCAAACTGAATTTGGCTGGTTGAATCTGACTTCATTTTTATTAGCCATTGTTTATTTGGGTTGTTATTTTATTTTAGTTAGACATTTGAGTAGTTGCCTAAGATCTCATTGTTTGTGCAGCGTCTGAGCTTGAATAAGAACAGAAAGCTAAGAATCAGCTTCAGAAAATAAAAAAAAATTATTAAAACACACTGAAATGGACAGTCTCAGAAATACTTTTTCTTTTGGATACTTACCAGGTATCTGACCATTTCAAATGCATATGTTTGATTTCCTTCCTTCCTTCCTTCCTTCCTTCCTTCCTTCCTTCCTTCCTTCCTTCCTTCCTTCCTTCCTTCTTTTTCTTTTCTTCCTCTGAAAGTGAGCAATCAGTTTGTACCACACAGCTTCCTTTGCCCCATGGGAGCTGTAAAACTTGAGTAACCACTTGTACCTTTCTACTGAAACTACATAGGTCTGCTGATTTTCTCCCTGGGTTTCTACTTCTCTTTTAGCCTTGCATCCCTCATGATCTTGTAATTATGCTGTACTGGTAGGAAGCGTCATCTGCTGCTGGTATACCTGTGTTTGCTAGTTAACTCTTTTACAAGATTAAGTGGGATACACCAAGAACACACATTCTACACTACTACAAAGCCTGCCAGAGAAGGATGCTTCATGATCAGTTAAAAGAGAGGCCCATGCTGCTCCAGCTGGATCATGACTAAAGACAAAAGCTAAGAGTAAGCCAGCTCAAGTATTGCCAGTCAGTTTTGTGACTGGAGTGGGACATAGGTGCTAGCCTGAACACAATGACTAGTGTCTTGTCTTACTACTGACCTTAAAGGCTGCTCTTATATGACTGTCTACATACAAAAAACGAATATTTGAATTAACTTTTTAACACTTCAGGTTGCATGTATTTTGCTAGCATTTAACCCACTCTTTCTCTCACTCTCCTTTAAAAAAAAAATCCAGTGCCCTGATAATATTTCTCCCATGAAAATGCAGAGTTTGCCAAGGCAAAGAAGTTTATTGCTGTGAGTTGGCTATACTCAGCAAGGGTCTGCACAATACACTACTGAACTTCATGTACTATAAGTCTCTTAGAGTGAAAATTTACTGTGGTGTCTCACCTTGAAGAGAGAACCAAAACAAACTTACTAGAACAGTAATTTAAAGACTGAACTTTAAAGGGAGGGGAGAGAAATAAACCTTCTACCACTGTTTCTTCTAAATAGTCGGGATCATGTAAAAATCAGTAGGCTGACCTCTTTCTGTTTTGTTTTGTTGTTTTTTTTTCTTTTCTTAACATTGCAAACAGTCCAGCTGCAACTTTGTGCAATTGCTTTTAACCAGAAAGTGTTGCAGGAGAGCGAGCAAAGCGAACTGTTGCAAAGCGAGCACATAGGTGATGAGATGGGGGAGCTGCCCCTGCCCTGCTGTCACAGCGGGTCTGGACCTCACAGCTGCAGTCAGGGAAGGATTTCTGAGACTACCAACTTCTTTCTGCTCTCCCAGCATCTCTACTTGCACGCTCCTTGCTTAACTGAAACCTTGGCAGATGTAGCTGGAGCTCCCTCACTGGTCCACACGACAGCTCTTACCAAGTGAAACGTGATCTGTGAGGTGGAATTTCCTGACTGCTGCACAGCATTGCTTTATACATGGGTATTAATGTAATGCTGAATTAAATTTCCTAAAACCTTCATTTTCTGATCTCTTCTTTAAAAATTGTCTGTATAAGAAGAAATCCAAGACAGTCAAGAAATCCAGCTCCAAGTTTTGGAGCTCCTCTGTATTAAAGTACAGTAGTCTATCCAAAAAACATAGAGCTGTAAGCCCTAAAAAGTCTGGAGGGCTTGTCAGAAAACAGATCACAACTGGCCCACCTACAGTGGTGAAGGAAATGTGCTCTTCTGACAAGAGGTGTCGAAATGGAGGTAAGAAGCAGAGGCTTAGGACTTGGGTAGGAAACTGCAGAGGTGAGGAGCAGCCTGGCTAGAATCATCTTAAGAGCAGGCTGGGAGAGGGACTGTACTGCATTGGCATGTCCCTAGGTGAAAAAAAGAGGTTTTCCTGAGCTTGGATGATCTTGAACAGGGTTATTCATTCATGGCTGAGTGTATACAACCAGATCAGTACATTTGCCAGCAAATTTTTTTAAACCAGTTTTCTTAATAAATAATTCACCGACATCGAAACTCTTCTCAGGAACATAGCAATACAGATGCAAGTCATCAGGAGACGTGTGCCAGGTTTGGGATGATATTTCTGGATGAAATTTTAGGAAGTGAGACTCCTGAATATGATTAACCAATGTAAAGAGCATTTCCTGAAATATAGAAGAACAAGTTCGCTGAATCCAAACAGAAATTTGAAGTTGGGCTCCAGTGTTCCAGAAAACACTTTCTTCACTGGAATATTTACTAGTGTGAAAGTCCTCCTCTAAGAAAATTGTGCAGAACAGTCTTCTGGTACAGTCTAAATCAGGGCATCAAAAAAAAATATTTAAATGTTGTGGAAAGTTAGGGAATAGTTTTTCTACTCAGTTCTCCTGTATGTAGATACCACTGATATACTCCGAGTGCATCCTATGGAGGCTGCAGGTGAAAAACATCCTTCTACCAGTCTTACTAATTAAACAGATTCAATTTCTGAGATGTTATATTTTATAAAAGGCACAAAGGCTATTTTCTTATTCTGCATTTCCACATAGAAGTCATTAAATTCTAAAGCAATAAATCTGGGCAGAGCACTGTGGCTCAGTCTCAGACTCAGAGAGTATCTTCTTGATATGCTCCTACCTCTATGAAAGGCTGGCAGAAGTACTTCTTGAATCACTCTGTAGCTTGTATAGTACCCAAGTGTTTTGTTTTTTATTGAAAGACTGAGATGAACCCTTTTGATCAAATAAACACTTGTGCAAGAAAGAAATGGGAAAGCTGCTATTTAAGAGGAAAATCATTGACTTATAAAGCTTTCTATTGGAATGTACATTAGCGCTGCTCTGTGTGTTACTTTTTTAAAAGGAAAGGTAAAATAAAATTTTACACAAATTTTTAGCTGCTCCCATGAATTAATGTCCAGGTGAAAGACCAAGGTGTTAACAGCCACAAAACAGACGAGCTGTTTGCACCTTCAGGAAGCTGATCTGTGTTACGGTACCTTCATAAGAACAATAACAAAGGTTTGGGCTTGTTTTTTTTTCAAATACATCTATTCAGAAACTGAAATGGGTGAACCCTTAAAAGCAAACCACTGAGCAGAATAGCAAACTAACTTTCCTTCCAGGGTTACAGAAAAATGGCTATTTCAGTAAGAACCAAACATAAACCACTTATTATGTTCATTCATGTCTGTATATTGTGTCTGAATGCCAAAGAATTACTTAAAAACTGTTTCCTGAAGTAAAAATACCATAACATCAGAAGCGTCATTCTCATTTCTGCTAAATGCAGCAGCTGCTGGCATGCTATTGGCACTTACTTAAATTTCTGTTGAGTTCTGTTGATAGCACCGAGGAAAAGGATGTATTTTCAAATAGTAAGAGAGGACATGTTAGTGCTACAGTTGTTTATGGGTTGCACAGGCAATGGTTAGGGGAAGCAATGTGTGTGCTGTCTTGGCTTGCTATTGCCACTGGGAGGCTGTGGTATAGCCGAGTGCTGGGAGAAAGATTACCCCAAACCATAATGGATCCATTTCCACCATAATGGTGGAAAGTTGGACATTCTGTAAGAAATGAGAATCTAGCTTGAAATATGTAACAGGCAGAGCTTAGGTCATAAACAGCGTATAACCAGTGCAAACATCAGAAGTGCAAGAATAAAAAAAAAAAAAAAAAAAAAACCAAAAAAACCACAAAACAACCCAGAATAAAAGATTATTCAGTTTGTATAAATCTGAGCACAATAATAACAGTAATAAAGTGGTGTCCTTACTAGAGCATCTTATGCACTGGTTATACAAATTATTTACTTGTTTATTCTCTGGTTCTTCCCTCTGGAGATTTGATTTGCTTAAGTTAACTCTTTAGGATGGAGGTTATGGAGTTTACTGCCCCAGAATCTGAATTCCCTGGAGGGGAAGGAAGGGGCACACCGAAACTTCCCCTTCAGAGATAGATGATATGAATATATTAATACTCTTAACTTCCTATTGAAACTGCTTCTGCCTTCAAAATAGGGGCTGCTCTTATTCATGCCTTTGGATAAAGCAGCAAAAAGAAAGGGATAAATAAAAATGCAGTTTTGCAAAGGAGCTGTGGAGCTGCGAGTGTCATTGTGCCATTGTGACCCCCGGGGAGCTGCTGTGTGGCAGAGCGATGCCGTGCAGCCCCCAGCTTCCACCATGGTGTGAGGACCACTCATTTCCAATCCATTAGGAACTGCTTTTTCCTCAGCTTATTTCCTTAGTAAATTAAAATGTAATCACAATTTACAGATAGATGGCATCCCTTGTATTTGCCTGCTTATATCCATTACTATCTGTTCAGGTAGAGGACTTTGGCTGGGCAGCAGGCAGGAAAGATGCCTTCTTGCTGTGGCCTGAATGCTTATACTAGGCCTGGTGAGACCTCTGCAATAGGGACTGCACAACCAAATGCATTTGAACCCACTCAGCAGGGAGAAACCTGCAGTGATGGGTACTGTCCCTGTCCCTATCCCTGCCTGCAGTACAAGAGGAGATTCCTGAGATGAGCAAGGAGCAATGTCTACACTGCAGAGGTGACAGTTCCCACTCCTGTGGATCCAGAAGGGACTGGGTAGTTTATTGCAACTTTGGAAACTACTAGAAATTGGTGGATGGAGTAAAGACTGGAGAGAAGGAGTTCTCCTCCAGGTAGCCAGACAGGACACTTATTTTCAGGTATTGTAATTTCTTTTGCTTCATGCAGATGAATTTCACATGTTTCAAGGTTAGCTTACAGTCTCTTAGCTTACACATCTATAGTAACTGGATGTCTTCTTTGGGACTTTCTTAAAGGGCAAACCTTCTGGCAAGTTCAGCTAGAGCACCCATTGCACCATCACTAACAAGAATCAATTCCAGCAGGTCAGCTTGCTAGACCAAGATTGCTAGACCAAGCTTGCCAGACCTACATCTGATAGCCAGATGTAGGACCCATAATGAAGGAATATGTTTTTGTTGGTTTTTTTTTTTTAGCATCACCAAGCCTTCTCTGAAGTCCCTTTAAACATAGGTGTAGATGATGTCTGAGCAGATTAACACACAAACACAAGGTCAGATGATTGTAAGGATCTTCTGTTCATCTGGAGAAAGCTCATGGGGAAAAGCTCTGAGGAAAGGGAACTATTAGATGTGAGCTGATATTTGTCTTACTGAATAAAACTGCACCTAGAAACAGGAAGATCTGATGAGAAAGCAAATCACCTGGCCCTTGGGAGAGATAGCAGTCAGTTTATGCATTGTGTTTTATTTTGAACATTGTTGATTTAATTGCTATGTAGTGTTTGGATGAAAGATCTTGAAAGGATTCGAGCAGTGATGTTTAACCTTTCCAAGGAGATTTAGAGAAGCCAGCAATCTACAGAGATCATTCCTGTAGTAATGGGAACTGCATTACCCTTCAGAAACTTAATTTATGCACAGAAAGAATGGAAAACTGTGACCTGGTTGGGACCATTAGACAGTAAGGTCACAGCTGAATAAAGTTCTCAAAAGTTTCCAGTTCTTACTTGCTCGAACCTCGCTCTTGCCTGAGGCCATCTCCATCAGCATTTTCTTGGGACAGTGAAGCTATAAGCAGCATACTGTAAGACAGTTCTGCTGTGATTAGATGTAAGGAAATACAGGGCTGTCGGTTGTCAAGGTACTGCTGGCATTTTAATTTAAAGTGTCATTCAGTCTCCTTGAGTTGCTTAGCATTGATATTGAATAGAATAGGAGAGATATGAGTTTTGAGAACAGAAAGGAATCGCTCAGTGGGCTGGAAGAGGGGAGATCTCGGAAGGAGGAACTGGATTTGGAAGACCCAGCCTGGCCTCGCTACCCAGAGCAGATTTTTGCATGTGTGATGTCCCTACACCCTCACCTTTCTACAGCTTTCCTTGTTGCACAAAGCAATTGTCTGTTCAAGGACTGGCACAGTTTGATTCCCAATGAATCACATAAAAACTGATTTAATCAAGTGTCAGTTGATCTTATGTGCATTACTGAGGAAAGGAGTTTTTTAACTTGCCTGGGGCTTTCTGAAAAGTCTCAATTGCTTTTTCACCTGAGTTTTTTCAAGCTTATACCCCTAGTATTGGTTCCTAATGAACCTGTGACAATTATTCCCATATCTTTCCACACTCCCATCCCTAAATTCCTCTCTTTCCTGAGGTGAAATGTGATCATTTTCTTTACTAAGTAAAAGAGGGGGAAAAAAAAACCACAGAAAGACTTAATGCTTCCCAGAGCTAGTGGGTTCTTATAATTCTTTTTATTATGACAATATGACAGATTCTTGCACTCTTCTGGCTCCCAGTGGAAATACCAAGCTCTGAGGAGACAGAAAGAGAGATATAAAGACAGAAGGCATATACTCTTAGCAATGATTTTTCTAATGAGAATTTTTAGTGGTGACATTAACAAACTGCTCTCTTGAAGAATTTCCTGGGGGCTTCAGTGTCACTACATGCAGCATCAGCTAGGTGACAAGCTTTCACTACCACCCAAGTCACTGCAAAAGCGACTTCCTCAGTGGGAATAGATCTGCACTTCATTTTTGGCAGAGCGACAGTGAATACTGAGAGAAGCGAGCAGCACAGCAGCTTTCTTCTAGGTGTTTGTTTCTAAAAGTCTACATCTTCTACTTGTTAATTTCAATGCAGAGGACATTAGAAAAGAAAAATTAAATAAAACAAAAAACCAGCCTCATGTTGAGGGATTTAAACATTTTTGTAAAGCTTATTTAAACTTCTAAATCTGCATTCTACACAGTTAAGCATTGCAATAGGTAAGATGAAGCATAGAGAAGTCAAGAGACTAATCCAAGGTCAGTGACAGAGTCAGGAGTAGCCCCAAGAGGTTCACTCCACTCCTCTGCTAGTGGTAAATCATTGACAGCAATTCCAGTCTGGCCAGCAAATTTCCCCTAGTCTGAGATCAGTAAAAGCAAGGAACTTGCTTTGAATCTGAGCCAGCAGACAGCCTTTAGCTCCTGATGATAATCGCTTTATGTATTTAATTATCTTATCATAACCCTTTGTTATCACAACAACTAGGATAGTGCTGATTTGGTTGAGGAAAGACAAAGACAAGTAAGAAAAGTTAGTGCAAAAAAAGCCTGCCTAGATATGGAAATGGGCCAAAAGGGTGTAAATCTACCTTCCTGAAATCTCTTTTCTAGAAGCCACATCAGGAAAACAAATGTTCAAGTGAAAAGATGCCAGATTCAGATACTTGGAAAAACTGTTTGTAGAAACCAAGGACCCAGTGAGTTTGTGAGGAATCTTCTCACAACAATCTGTTGTCAGTCCATTAGCAAAGTCAACCAAACAGTCTGCATCCTTACACTGATGCATAAATCTGATGCAGGTTGACTGCAGGAGAAACCCCTCAAGCAGTGGCCCAACTTGCCGAGAGGACTGGGGCACAGGCACCTACTAGAGTCTCGCAGGAAATGGAATCGTGGTTACACCTTGGCATTTGGATTTTGGTAGCTGCCTGTCATTTGAACTTTGTTATGGTTTTTTTTTAAAGAGATTCCAAGCTCTATTTTGTTTTCTACACTAATCTCACAATCTGAGAAACCCATTTTCCATCTAGCTTTACTCATGATGCCTATCATGAACCATAGATTAACAAGTGATTAAAATTGCACTACAGCAAGTATGTAAGTGTAAATCTGAATGATGCATGATTACTCTGAACCAGCAGACATGTACAAATAATTGGCCTTTAAAGTTCATTAGTCAGTTTTATTACAAATAGTGCATTTGCATGATGTTTGTAAATTTATGCACCAGCGGGCATAAGTGATGACAGCATTCCACTGGCTAGGCAAAGCAATTACAAAAAGCACATCCGCTATTTGAAATGCCAATGCAAAACACTTGTTTTAATAATTGGCCATAGTGTTTTAGTCCTGGGAGCGAGAGCTGCTAAACAATTTAGTTACAGCAAGTGGCATACACAGGCAAAGTGTCCCAACATGCTGAACAATTGCTTCCAAATTGTTTTCATCATTGATTCACCCCCACTCTCAGTATGTCTGAATTAGAAGTAGAAGGCTTTTGAATTAGATGCTATTAGATTTACCTTTTCCTTTGGATGCTGAAGAGCCTCTCTGTGACTGTCAGCTATATAGTGCTATTCTCTATGTGTGAATCCAATAAGAACTGAAAGATAATTGGGGAGATTGTAGAGGTTATAGTGTCATTAGTACTGATCTGTTCCACTCTGGGCTTGATGAGAAGATTAGTAGCAGAGGTAAAGAGGAAAACATGCAGTTTGAAGAAGAACATGGATTAATCTGTTAGGTAGGGAGAAAAGCTTAACCCCATCTCCCATCTCTTTTATTAGATATCAATGGTATTTTTAATCTATGTACATCTACTTTTGCACTTCTAGAAAGTGATCAGAAATGCCTTTGTCAATTAAAAATTGAATAAAAGATAAGATTCATGTGTGATTACACTGAGGTGTTGCATGTCCCCACTGTCTCCAGATAAGGGCTGCTGCAGCATGTTTTCTATTTCCAGGTTATCCATGAATCCCAACTAAGAAGCCATATGCTTTGGGATACCAAAACTGATACAGTACTGTCAACCTGAATCTATTTCCTTATTGCTTGCTCATCTCAGCTCCAATATGAGACAATTAACATACCATATGTTGCACTCTTCATTAGCCAATGCATTTGACAGTGCTCCTAAATGCTGTGCGTGACATAGCTTTTTATGCACTTACACACAGCTGCATTAATAAAAGCTGAAGAGGCAGGTGTGTGTATGCGCATATATATAGAAATACGCAGGCATGCATGGCAGTTCAGTTACAGCAGTGGTAAACACTCACAGCAGGAACAAACTGATGATGAGTGAGCCATAAAAGGTTCAGTTGAGGGAAACATTTAAAGACAGGAAGGGCTCTTTGAAAGCAGATTATATGCTCCTGATTTCCATTATTTCACTATAATGGAAAAAAGTTCTCACATTAGGTTAAAGATCTAGTAGCATTCTGCACTGTGTAGAGAATATCTCACATTATCAAACCAAATACAGTCCATTCCAGTTAAATTGCTGCATTGCTTACAGTCATTAAGATTTGAACTATAGTACAGAAAACTTCCAGCAACCAGAAATAAATGTGGTTCAAGTGTAAATTCCTTAACTCGTAATAACATCAAAAACCTGAGAGCCACTAGCCTATGCTAGATTTTGTTCACTCCTTGCCATGCACCCCACTAGCTTGTCAGGTAGACTGTAACAAGTAGTGGTGGTGCAAGGCATAAATGCCACCTCACTGCACTCCAAAGCACTCATCAAACTGAGTGGATAAAGTGTTGGCCGGATGGAACCCAAAAAACTTCCTTTGTCACTTGCAGTAACAGTATTTAAGATAGTTTCTTGTTGTTTGCTTGATACTGGTGGCTATCCCAGTATCACAGGCTCTTCTCTGTCCATGTCGCCTTCTGAGTGGTGGTTAATGTTTCCATGTGCCCTCTAAAGAAGTAGTAGGAGTTTTGCTTTTCTGAGCAAATGTGTTAGGAGTGTCTGATGGTTTTTGTTTGTCAAAGTGACCAAAACTTAGCTCACCTGAGGTTAAAGATTGGATATGTTTTTAAAATTAAACAGAAAGTCATAGAATCATAGAATGATTTGGGTTGGAAGGAACCTTAAAGATCATCTAGTTCCAGCCCCCCCTGTCAGGGGCAGGCACACAATTCCCTTCAGGATAACCCATGAGAAGTCACCTTTCAGTACAAGTGTGAACTTGTGTCAGTATAAATCATCTTCTAAGTGTCCAGGTGTCAGTCTAGGTCTCCCTTTGATCTTCTGAAATAAAATCCTATCTTCTCAAATCTTTTTCCTAGTCAAACGACTCCTTTGTCACATGTGCTCCAAGTGAAAAATGGAGGCTCAGTATCCCAAACATAGAATTGATGAAAATGTCCTGGGCTAAGTGATGCAGTAGTGACGGATCATAATGTGGACAACCGCATTGAGCAGCCTGCAGTGTGTTCTGGATAAGAAGGGTTGATAAATTGATGCTTAAACCTGATGAAAATTCAATTCCAATAGCAAACTGGGATATAGAAAAATAATACTGTCTCTTTTACAGAAGGAAATGCTTTACTTGGGCATGAGCCATGACTGTTGTGGCTAAAGGGTGACATTACATATTACTGTATATTTTGTGTTTTCACCACAAGGGAACAGATGAGTATCTGAACAGATACAAACACAGCTGAAATATGCAGGCTCTCATTTCAGATGCTTTGAGTGTATTCACTGGGTAATCATCATAAGCAAGGCAAATCTTCTCTCTTTTTTACCTTACAAGGCTTTTCAGAAGCATGGACTTGTTTTAATTGCATGGAAGTTCTTATCATAGGAAAAAATTGGTATAGATACAGTGAATAATTTCAAGCTGATGTTGAAATTATCATCTCAAGTTATTAACAAAATTGCTCTTGCAAAGTTGCTATTGCTATTTGTGTTTTTGTCTTGCTTTTACAGTAGACTGCTCTTCTCGGTTAATTCTTTCATGTAGTAGGTGTTTTCTAATCTTAGCTATTCAGTAGGGGAAAAAGACTCTTCTCTCCAGGTGAAGGATTTTGTCTTGTGAAAGAAGAATATGCATCATAGACTCATTTGTTGCATAGATAGATTTTTGTCAGGGTAGAATTGAATTTCTGCAGTGCAGATAATTGTTCAAGTGTTCTTTGCTTTTCTGTTCTTTCTTCGCTTTTTTTTTAAAAAAAAAACATTTTCTAAAAAGTATCTCCAAGGAAGACAGCAGCTATATTAAGAAAAAAATTGATTAAAGGGACATGCTTTGACCATCCAAAGACTAAACTGTATTTAGGACAGTTTGTAAAGGCTGCATTTCATCATGGAAACCTTATCTTATATAGACTGATCTAAGAAGATTTTTCATGAAATGAGTCATACTCTGTGGCTGTATACAGCTTTCCAAATTTTGGTGGGGTGTCTGGAAGGCAAAGCCAATATTTGTTAATAAAATTTTGTGTGAAATACTTTGACCACTAGTTGTGATATTCCTGATAGATTTGGATACTGCATTTGCTGTTCAGGAGAAATGCTTTTCTCTTCATACAGTCTGCAACACAGTTTATTTCCCGCCATGTAATAATGACACTCTAAAATACCTTGTTAATCTGAACATATACTTATCGTTCTCAGCGAACCAGCTCTTTTTCCAGATAACTCTCTTAAAACAGCCAGTGCTAGAAAAGAAAAGAGCTTCATTTACTGTTATCATCCTAGTTTAAAGGAGCTTTTAATGTCTTCACTGTTGCGTTATGAAGACTGTCATGAATTTTCAAAGCCTTAAGCTGCTTTACCTTTACCTGTCAAAATGAAAACAAACACACAAATCTTTTTTACTGACTTTACCAGCTCTTTCTTTTTCAAATAAAGCCCTGGTATGTGTTACATTTCCAATTGCCTTAATCATAACTGTTGGATAGACGGTCACTGTGTGCCATTTGCCCTCCAGCCTTTCAAGAGCATCAGACTGTGTCAGTTCACTGTGCCCTGGCCAGGGTGTCTACAGCAACTGATGGGACTGCCAGACCTAAAAGAAAACAACTTGGCTTTTGCAGAGAAAACAAAAACAAAGGCGATTTGCTGCAGAGGCTGTGGAGAAGAGGAAGTGTGGAGGAGCATGACCATACCCAGTGCCTGGACCTTACATGCATCTTGCAGTGAAGAGTCTCTCTTCTCTCAACAGATCCACCCCTAATCTTACTACAGTCAAAGTCCTACAGTGTTTCAAGCTCACATCACACTACTTACTTCAATGTTATGCAGGTTTTTTTTTTTAATTGTAAATGAACTTTATTTATAGTGATTGCACACACACAAAACCCTCAGTATTGTTTCAGATTTTTTTTTAACTCCCCACTTTGTTGTGCAGAAAACCCTGTAAGAACAGAATGGGAACCACTGGGCCTGGCTCCAAACTTTGGCAGCCTGGTTATTGAGGGGTGAAGGAAAGGGTTTTTACAAATTTCAATCAACAGTTACTTTAGCTAATAGTCCAAGTTTTGATTATTTACCTCATGGTGACTTATGCTGATTTCAGGGAGGGTTGTATTATATCCAGACTGAAGGCAGGAGGTTATGTTTCTCCTGAACTCAACAAAAGGTGGATTGTGCGCTTGTAGTACAGTTGCTTTGAATAGAGTCTGGACCCATATGTTGAAACTGTTCTGGTCTCTAATTAAAGACTAGTATCTCTGCACTGCACACAGAGTTATTTTAAGGCAGTAAGAATGCCACAGCAGGGAGTGTACTTGGAGAGTTGGTACTGAAGGCCTTGTTACACCCTGCATTAAAGACATGTGAGTAACTGTGAAAGCTTCAACTTCACCTGAAACTGTTCCTTTTTTATTTAAGGACAAAAAAAACCCCAAACCTTTTCAGTAATTAAATCTCATGTTGGTTTGAATGGAGCAGAGGAGGTTTTGAAGCCTATTTAACTTCTCTTTGAAATAAAGCAAACAACATTTAGGAACAAGGTATGACTTTCAGGGAGATTTAGGTACCACTAACAGAAAAGAAGAGCAGCTAATTGTGCTGATACTTTTATGTAGATCAGCAGGAGTCATTGGCCCACATTTTCTGTTCTTCCAGAAAAATTGTTACCGTTCCTGCTTTCTCCATCCCTGCAACCATATGCACAGCCTTTCACGTGGGTCATTTCTAAATAGACCCAATGTCATGGCTTCTGTCTATTCATAGAGCTGATTAAGAACTTCTAGTCTGACTTCCTGACTGCAACAGGCTACTTCAAGCCATTAAGACTCTACAGGGCCCAAGGAAGCAAGAATTTCATAAGAACGCCTTCCAGAATACATTTAGTTTGGCTTTAAAGCCATCATGTGAAAATTCATCTTGTCTAGCTCCAGTCACCAAAAGAGAGTCTAGTCAAAGCTGCAGTCAAATGCAGAGGCTGCAGGGAGTACTTCAACTCATATACCTCTAAACTTGATGAAGTTTTCTAAACTACCCGTATATGATCTCTGTATCAGATGACTAATGCTACTTGACCTAAATACCAAGGAATCAAGTTGTTTGTTTCAATAATGATGATCATTAAAAAATACTGCATTTAATTTTAAATTTGAATTCATCAGGATTAAACTAAGAATTTCTGGCTATAATCAAGCCTTTTGCCAAATAGATTCCAGAATTTTTCAGTACTTAGCTTTGTGAGGAGCAAAATATCACTTTTACAGTATACCCAGCCTTCTTTCAGTCTTCATTTTGAGAAACTAAGCAGACATATTTCAATATCAACATAAGGCAAGTTGTTCAGTACTTGAAATACACTGGTTGTTCAGTTTAGGATGATGTGGAGTAATATGCCATTTTTGAAGACAGCTGCATGATCAACGCTGCTTGCTTTGTAGGTTCACAAAGTAGTGGTGGTGTGCACAAGTCAGATTGCTTATGGAGAAATTAATGTGGAAGATCTGCTCCAGTTGCATATGAAGTATGTTATATCTTCTTATGGGGACATCAGGTTCAAGCTGGTCCTTCAGACAGCTTCAAATCACATGAATGCACTTTGGGAAATCTTCTTAAATCTAATTCTAAGTTAAAACCTGGAAGGTTATCACAGGGGTAGGAGCATCAGCAAGAATCACCTTGATATACCAACCCACTACTATTGTGCTGAATTACTCCTCACTGTAGGCATTGTCTTTGTGCTCTCTTGTACATTTTCTTCAGCTTTCAGCATCATTTTTAGTCCCAGGAAGCAAGACCAGGGAGATATGGACATATGGACATATGGACGTAGGGACATAGGGACATAGAGACATATGGACATAGGAAAAGCTATATAGGCTTACTTCATACTCAAAACCAGGGTTGGTTACACTTGTACAAATGTACAAACAATGGTGGTTTAGTCATCATTTTGATTTGTGTTTTTCTGTCATTTTCATTCTTTTTCCAACAGTGAGGAAGTTTCCGTAGTCTCATAGAGATAAGAAACAAGGACATAAGAATTGTGTTGTGTATTCCTGTACTTATCCTTCTAATCCTAATTCTTTCTCCTTTTATACATTGCACTGTCCTATTAACTATAATTGTCACTGTGTTGTAGTAAGAACTTGTGTTCAATTTTTATCCACTGTCTAAGTGGACTTCACTTTGTTTCTACTAATCTGCAGGTAGAGGCTGCATAAAGAATATTTTATTAGAAGGGACTCAAATTACCCCACCATGCAGGTTCCTACAGTTTTACTCCAGTGGAATGGGGTGGAGAATTGGAAAAGTAAAAGTGAGAAAAATTGTGGGTTGAGATAGAGACAGTTTATTAAATAAAGTAAAAGCCACACACACAAGCAAAGCAAAACAAGGAATTCATTCACTGCTTCCCATTGACAGGCTTGTGTTCAGCTGTCTCCAGGAAATAGGGCTCCATCATGCATAATGGTTACTTGGGAAGACAAAGGCCATCATTCCAAACCTTCCACCTTCCTCTTTCTTCCTCCATCTCCTTATTGCTGAGCATGACATCATACGGCATGGAATATCCCTTTGGTCAGTTGGGGTCAGCTGTCCCAGCTGTCCCCCCTCCCAGCTTCCTGCTTCTGCTTTAAAACCTTGTGCAATGAGAAAACTATTGTCTTTAGACAGCTTGAGGTATCTCCTTACATATGGATTAACATTTATGTATAAATTGCACTTAAAATTAAAATGCACAGATAACATTTTCGTCCTTGTAGTTAACAGGACTGAAACGTAATCATCAGTTTTTACCAAGATATTTTAGCACACTGATTCTAATATGGCACTTGTGAAACAGAAATCTGAACTCTGCAGCTGTAAGAAGTGCTGCATCTCTCATCTTCATCATTGCTTCTCTAGGCCCTCTAATCTGCTGGGAATTATTTTGTTGTTTTGGTTTAATTTTTTATTTTAGTTTTTGTAGATTATTTTCCAGTGTTCTGAACTCCAGTCTTTCGCCAGGGCTACCATGTGTTTCTCAATCTGCTGATGGCAAGAAATGAAGAGAATTCTAAGTCTAAGGATGCAAGGTTTTTTTGCTCCCTGAATTTTCACCAGAATAGTTCTGTTTTGAATGCTATGTTTCTTGGACAGTTTGGGTTTGCATTTTCATAGAAGTCTTCTAGTTTTCCATGATTATACAACAATAACTGGAAGTGATACTGAATAATCTCTGCTCGAGCCTATAATTGAGGAATGATTTGTAATTACAGTCAGCCATTCCTAAATATTTGGCTTCTTAACTCTGTGTTTTCCCACAGTAATGAATTTTATCTTTCTTGAACATATATTTGCTTGTATGGCTCTCTTTTCACTTGACTTTAAAATATTACACAGGAGGTTGCACTTAAATTTGAGAAGAAACTTCTTCTCAGTGAGGGTGACAGAGCACTGGAACAGGCTGCCCAGAGAGGTTGTGGAGTCTCCTTCTCTGGAGACATTCAAAACCCGCCTGGACACCTTCTTGTGCAACCTCATCTAGGTGTTCCTGCTCTGGCAGGGGGATTGGACTAGATGATCTTTTGAGGTCCCTTCCAATCCCTAACGTTCTGTGATTCTGTGATTCTGTGATTCTGTGATTCTGTGATTACTTGTGTATGTAAAAGGTACCATGATCCCATTTCAGCAAACTGCCTGTGTGTGGTAGCTATCAAAGAAATTGATGGTATTTCACTGAACAAGGCTGCATGATGCTGTGTACTTAATTGTGATGCTGAATTAGGGCCTCAGGAGACAAGGTCATGCTTAAAGGATTTTCCATTGCAGCCTAAATAGTTGATAAACACAGTTTTGAGGGTGGAATGTGACTCAGTAAACAGCTATTTGGGCCGATGATAACTTGAGTGCTTAGAAAGAGGAAGCATGGAACTAATAAGCTAATTTGCTTAAAGCTCTTCTTATGTCTTTTCTGCTTGTGATTCATGTGTGGGGATCTGAGCTTTGCAATGATACATCAGAGGAGATGGCAGACTTGGTTTATACCAGGATGAACTCCCTGGACATGAGTAAAGTTCCCATCTGTGGCTTCCTCTAGGTTGTAATTCTGTATGTGAAAAACATGGCTAAGCAGCAAGCAGCCTAACACTTATTGTAACAAGATTTGTGGAAGGAACAGAGCTGACTTCCAGAGAGAAGGGAGAAAAAGGAGGTTGGAGATAAAAAAAATAAAAAATATTGAACCACAGGATCCAAATTTTGAATGGCATAAACCTGAAGACAACACTGAGCTGCCCACCCTTCCGAAGTAATCCTGGGAGCCAGCAGATACCACCCAGCAGGGCTCAACCCAGGCAGCACAGGGCAAGGC
Source organism: Mesitornis unicolor (assembly GCF_000695765.1). NCBI lineage: Eukaryota > Metazoa > Chordata > Aves > Mesitornithiformes > Mesitornithidae > Mesitornis > Mesitornis unicolor. The sequence goes on from NW_010196282.1 coordinate 38,116, forward strand.
AACAGAAATGAGCCATGCAGTGATGGGGATTCATCCTGGAAAGCTTCCTCTGCCTGGTACTACCCCAGCATCTTGGTTGAAGCCAGGGGCAGGTCAACCAGGAGCTTCTACCACCTGGGACTGAGTGTTGCTCTAGAGCACACTTTGGTCCGAGTAAGTGTCCTCCTTTTCATACCGTTCACAGCCCTGCAAGAGCCCTATCTGAGCTGCAAGGGCAAAGGGTACAGTGCATAGGCAGCTGCTTTCAAAGACCTTCCACAAAATAAGGTATGTTATCCCCAGTGCTATTAAGGAGAGCACAGGACATAACTTTGTAGGTCCAAGAGGATTTTTTCCACTAGTTCAATATTGTCTTGAGTAGAAGAGTAAAGTTTTTCCTTTGGGCTGTGGGAGCATCAGTTTTTACTTCATTCATGTGCTAAAAAGTGAACTCAGCTATGGATGGAGTATCTGCACACAAGGCGACAAAGTGAAGTTGGATACGAGCTCTATATAACACTCTTCTGTGTGCACTGGGGCACAGTCATTATGTTTCTAGTCTCAAGAAATGGAGGTACTCAGGTCTAAATCTACTAAAGATATCAAAAACTTGTGGAGAAGTAGTAAATTGATACTACAGTTAGTAGCAACACTAACAACCTTTTTATAATACTGAAAAAAAGAAGAAATATAATAATCTAAAAATATTCTAGCCTTTTTTTTCCTCTACCCTGTCACATCTAATCCACACCAAAGTATGGATATCCAAAAAGAAAACTAAAAATGGCAGAATTTTTGCAAGCATTAAGAATTCAGAACAGCATAGCTTGTAGGGATGATCAGTTCCAGAGAGACTTCCTTGAAAGCACAGTACTAGCAGCTGCTTTTTCTTTGGTTTTGCTTTGTTTTCTTTAACTATGATAATAAAAAAATTATCCAGATATACTTGTATGTATGTGTGTGTATATATATACATATATATGTATAAAAAATATTATGTTCATAAAATACATAGACCTTTACTGGAAAATATTGCAAATAGTTTTCTAGGAGAGGCAAAGCTGAAATACAGGTTGCCTTTATTAGCTTTTGTTGGAAGCAATTGGGACCTCCTAGAGTGAAACAGTTCGTTAGACATTAGCCATTCAGGTACTAAGGACAGTTTAAAAATATCCTGACTGCAATAACTGATGAAGCAAGAGCACGTTTCATCTGTACTAGTTGACATATTGCATAACTTAAGTTAAAGCCGAGTATAAAGCCAGTACATTATTTTCATGGGTAACTAGAAACACCACTTTTTAATTAAAGTCTTATCTGTTAAACTACTTACTCTGAATTCTTTTCTCAGTTTGAGGGTATTTTGGTTTTCACATGGTAAACACATTATACATAATTCTCCTCTTTTTCTATATCAGTTTTATTTGAAAATATAATTTTAAGTTTTTTCTAAAAAACCCTAGACACTTCCCCTTATAAAACTATATTTTCTTCTCCTGTCTTGTTCTGTCAAGTGTGCTGAAAATCTTGGAGGTTTATAATACTTTATAAAAGTTCCATCTGTGGAAACAATTAAATGCCTTCATAGTCATAATCTCCTCCTCCCTCTCTTCAAGTACAGCAGATTCCAGTGTCTGACTAGGTTAGGAAAAGAAGCAAAAAGAAAAGAGAGCAAAATTTTACTGGTGTCTTTCTTGTTTCCCCTGGTAGAACATTCCTCAATCGTATTATTTCTTTGAGCAAGAAATCACCTTCTACTCAGACACAAAGAAGAGAAATAGTGATCTCCAAAAACTTGTCATAAGTTTGTAAGTGGGAAACTGAAACTTAACCTTATGTGAATGTCACAGAATCACACCAAAATGGCTACACGCACACAAATAATGAACTCAAACAAGCTTTAATCTGCAACTGAAATGAAGCAGACAAAACTTCATTCACCAAAACAACATTCCACTGACATTTAACAAATACAGGTTCAATATGCTGGTTGGGAATATTACCAGACACAGCTCAGTAAAGAATTCTTAAGTTTTAGGCCAAACGATCCAAAATGTGCACTCACTCACTCACCTAAAAAGGGAGGGCTCTCAATCTCGAGAAGTTACCTTAAGTGGCATCCCAGCTCAAGGGGAGAGTTCCCAACTGCAGACCCGCTGCTCCGAGGAGGACCAACTCAAATGAGTCCTCCGACGGGGCCCCATTTATACCCTGGTCGAATCTGATCTGTGGTCAATATGTGGTCATGTTAGCCCCCTGTTGGCTGAGGACCCCAACTTTCCCACCTTTGACCCCCACTGTGTGGACCAGACATGAGCTGTGAGAGGGGAGGCAGTCCTGGCACCACCAGGACCAGAAACTTTAGCACTGTTTGTGTTGGGTCTTTCTCAGGTCTTTAGTAGGGTGGGTGCATCTGCCACAGTGAATTATCTTCATAACAAGATCAACAAGTGGCAAATAGCTGGGCTAGGGACATATTGGTTTGAGGAGGAAAAAAGTTATGTCCCTGAAAGCTTACACTGCCTTGTAAGGACTTCAGCCATTCTTAGCTTCTTTATTGTTTTCTTTCCAGGGAAATGTCTATGAAGAGAGCTTGTATATTATGTTATATACCGTGAGGATTTGAAGGAGCTACTCCTAATAAACACTTATAAGTGACATAATATACTGTTTAACCTGAGTTGCAGTGTTTCTCATCAGAAGCATGTTGATTTTAGAGGTAGAAAGTGTGACTCCGTAATGTAAGACCCTTGGGAAAGGATCTATTCTATCTGGATCAAATGCATGCAATTTTGGATTCTGTACAAATACCAATAGACTTCTTTTATGACATTAATTATATTTTAAAAAAAAAAGAAAAAAATTATGGGAATTCAGATGTCTAACAATAAAAATAAGAAGTAAATTACCTTGTGTATATTAAACCTAATTTTATATTAGAAGTCTACTTCTTTCTTTGTAATGCCACAAAGAGTATACCAAAATCATTGTAGAAGCCTCTATTTCAGAGTTGTTTTCAAGTGGGTTGGGTTTGTTTTTTTTAAAAGCAAATGCTTCCAAGCATGCTGCTTCTCTCTCTGTGCTGACACTAGTTCCACACAAATAACTTACTGTCTTTCTGCTTTACTTTTGATCTGACGTGCACCGAAAGATGCTGACTTCCTTTCTCAGTCATCACAGTGGAGCAGGTGTTCCTTCTTCCCACAGATTGCAGGTGTTCTGCTGGGTAGCTTTCTAAAATCATTTTGATGTATCCCTGACTGATGTTCAGACAGCCAAAGTGAGTAATTTTGCAGTAGACTCTGTTTTAACTGGGCTGGACTATACTGCTGCTTGGTTAAATCTGTGTGGATGAAATTATCAATACTGTTACCAGGCTTAATTTTTATTTTTTTTTAATATTGCCAAAGACCCTTACTTAAGATACGTCCTCAGACTATGTCAGTTGGCTCTTTCCCAGCAGCTTTAATGCAGCAGAGATTTTTACCCTCTCTGTCTCTACAGAGAGAATTAAAGGAATTTAAAGGCATTAGTCCAGATGTAGTACTTTCTCGTGAAGGTCCAGCAAGTGTGAAGGTCGAGTTGAGCAGACAATCATCTGCTGACTTGGATTATTAAGAAACATTGTGAGGACAGATATTTTATTTCTCATTTCTTGACATCATTACTGTCCCACGTATCCACAAGAGGATTTACATTTACCATGCACTGATTATTGTTTCTCATGGTACAGTATGAAATATACATGTAAACACAGAAGAAAAAAAATAAGGGTCTTACAAAAGAGCAAGTTAATATCATTTACCTTGTGTAGGTCTTCCATGGATAGTAAATCTTTATGAGAACAGATGTACATCTATGTTACTAATAAAGAAGAAGTATTTACCTGGCAACATACATTAAAGAAAGAATATCCGACAGCATAAGTTGCAATAAAGAACATAGCTTTATTTTGGAGGATTTCTGCAAATAGTTATAAAATCTGAAGCAATGAAGGAGATTAAGCAAACCATAAATAGATACTGATGGATGTTTTAAATTAAATTCTTATATTCTTTTGGGATGGCATGTATTATTGAAAGATATTTTAAGAATGTTTATGCAAAATAATTTAAACTGTATTGGAATTATTTATTAAAATAGAATAATTTCCTTGTACGTAGAAATACCTCATACAAAGATTAAAATCTTTAGAAGAAATAGTAAAAAGCAGTTTGTACCTCAGTAAATGACTAAACAATAAAAAACAGGACACAAATGTATAGGCAAATCCAATACTGCTGTTTTTTGACTTCAGAGCATTGCACTTGAGAAGTTTATTATTGCGTAACAGATGGTGTTACATGGTCTGGTCAGCTGACTTCTCCATTTCTCTTCTCTCCTCTCCCTAGCAATCCAAAATGCAGATCTAGTCTCAAGTCTTCTCAGTTTTAACCTGTTTCTCACTTCCTCCAAAATTCTAACACCTTTGAGGCTAACTGCAGCTGAGGCCTCCTGGAGATCCACAAACTAGGGTGCTTTTAGCTTATTTTGCTTCCTGACCTAGTTGTGTAGGTGTTCTCTGATCATATATACCAAACTAGTCTCTATGAATGCACAAGGAAGAGGAAGTAGTGTTAGGTCCTCTTTAACTACAAGGTGAGAAAAAAGTAGGGTGGTTGGTTGAAATGCTGGACATATAGAATATGATGCAGTGGCTTTCTACAGGTAATCTCGCCATCTCAGATTGCATTATATACAACAAAGTCTAAAGAGCTCTTCAGCTGACCACGGTAGGTGTCTGCTTCAGAGTGACTGAATTTTCTTTATAGATATTCTTGATTATATAGGAAGCTTAGAAACCATTAATGTGTAGGCATCTGGGCCACCAGAATTTGAAACTAAATTACTTTCCAAGTGTTTGTATGTTTTATAGGGTCCAGAGCAGAACTAAGCAGTAGCCTTTGTCCTACCTATGACTGTCCTAACAAGGTAATTTTTGAGTTCTTTTTGTTACTATCCAATTTCTTGTGCTGCAGTGAATATTTAGCTATTCAACCCAAGGTGAAAGAACTTCAAAATTACCTACTGAGAGAAGAGTTTCTCTCATCCAGATTCCCTACTCTTCTTGAACAAAAATGCAGTCTTCCATAAGAGCCTGGGGGTTAGAGAATGACCTTTAAGGCAAAAAGAAACTTCACCTAGACACTTGGCAACTTAGAGATAAAAAGGAGTTCATATTTCTTTTCAGAAATGTTCTCCATGGAGTCTGATTTACCTGGCATCTAAATTTGCTTGTTGGGCTGGACCTAGCAGGAACAGTATGTAGAGAATAGTTGATACACTGCTAAGGACTTTGGCAATCCCAGCCACAGAAACAGATTTGAAGGTATTTTGTATGCAACAGCACAAATGAGCTTCCTACCCTTAATTTTTTTCAACTGCAAAAGCCATCTTTGGACAGATTGGCAAGGAATTGGAAGGATGAAGAAGGGTTAGTTTTTTGTTTGTTTTATGGGCTTTCTAAAGTTTAAATTTGGTAGCTATCACAGTGGAGTTCTTGTGATTTCTTCTGTTGTTGAAGGGTGGAGAGGTGTCTGTTTTCTCCATTAGTCAAAGAAAGTTTAATGTTGTCAACAGCTGCCAAACTACACACAACTATTACAATGGATGAATCTATTATCAGTTTAGATAGTGCTTTTCACAGTGCACTGAACAGCAGTGGAGTTGATACACATGAGAAACATGAGAATTTCCTTTTAGTTGTGAAGTTAAATGCATCTTTCCAGTGCTGAACCTCTTCACAGCACACTGGCTCAAGGTCAATTGTAATGCCACGCCTTCTGTTCTGTGTTTGCCGCATGTGGAAACATATTTTTCTAGTCTGAACATTAGATTCTGTTGATAAAAATTTCCCACCTCTGGTCTTCTTAAATTAAGCTGACATACCTATTAAGCTGGTGGCTGGCTCTTCTATATTCAACTTAAAATGAGTCTTCAGTAGGAAAATAAATACTTTTTTAATAGATCTTTTTTACATAAATGTTATCTGTAGGGATAATTAGTGTCAAGGCATGTGCATGGATTTTGCCATTGGCATCTTTACCTCTATTGCTCTCCACATTGAGATTGTGTGTAGTGTGGGAAGCTGTAAGTTTCCTCTGGAGTTCATAAGAAACATACATTAGTAATAAAGAAGTTTGGAAAACCCAGTGTGTGACTCTTGAACTGCTAGTCCTGTCACAGCTGAAGTACCAGAGTCATTTTTATCTTTCTGTACTCCATAAGGTTATTTCAGGTTTCCACTGGTTTAGAGAATCTGGGTCACAGCTCAGCCATCTTTCTGTAGATGACTTTTCCTCAGAAATGCTTTCTGTCTCATTTCAGACTGTACCTATGATCTGAAAAGCAGCTAGATCTGGGCAGGATATTTCCACAAAGTATGTTTTCATTCTAAAATGCTGATGAGTTGAAACTGAAACTTTTTGTGGCCATTTGTTTTGACAAATATTTGTTGAGATTACTTCTTTTCTTTAAGGTGAGATTTCCTGGACTTTCTCTGCAAATGCAGCTAGTCCACAATAGTCTAGTGAATAGAGTGCTTCCCTGAGGCCAGGTAGACTTAATGTTGGATCCCTGCTTGATATGATTTGAAGCACAGATGTGAGCTCAGGTTGGATGAGGAAACTTCATAAGCTACTTTCAAACCCTTGGAAGAGTTACAGCTTGAAGGAAAGGTGTATGTTCCATAAGCATGTCATTTTGTGCAACCAGTCTCCCGGATACCGTTGTTGTATGGGGAGATAAATTCCCACAGTTGAGAACCTAACAGTGAGAAGATGGAGCATACTCAAAAAAATTTAGGTCTTTTTGCTCTACTCCCAAGACAAAATAGTCTGTGGGTGTTGCTTAATACTTATTGCATGTTAAGGCTAAAGGTTAGATCTCTTGATTTCTTCTACTAAGATAAAGGTAAACAACATGTTAAAGAATTTGAACTGGTTTAAAGAGTAAAATCAATAGGCTCATAACTCCAATTCAAGCTGTAGGTTCAGGAGCTTTCTCAGGAGGGTTGATCAGAATTGAAGTTGAGGTTGTCTGTGCTGTTCTGGCAGTTATTCTCCCTAGCTGGACAGGGCTTCTCAAAGATGAATTTTACTTTGGTTTGAGGCTCCAAGTTATGCTTCTGCTTTGGCAGTACAGTCCTAGATGGTAAGCAAAGTCCAAGGTCCTGCACCTGGCTTGAGGCAGCACAAATACAAGCTGGACAGAGAACAGATTGAAAGCAGCCCTGACGAGGAGGACTTGGGGATCTTGGTTGATGAGAAGTGCAACATGAATCAGCAAAGTGCACTTGAAACCCAGAACACCAACCGTACCCTGGGCTGCATCTAAAGAAGTGTGACCAGCAGATTAAGAAAGGTGATTCTGCCCCTCTAATCTGCTCTGGTGAGAATGTACCTGGAGTACTGTGTCCAGCTCTAGGCCATCTGTGCAAGAAATACATGGACCTATTGGACCGAGTCCAGAGGAGAGCCATGAAGATGTTCAGAGGGCTCAAGTACCTCTCCTATGGGGACAGGTTGAGAGAATTGTGATTGTTCAGCCTGGAGAAGAGAAGACTACGTAAAGACCATATAGCAGCCTTCCAGCTCCTGCAGGGGTCCTACAGGAAAGCTGGGAAGGGACTTTTTACAAGGGCTGGTAGTGATAGAACAAGGGGGAATAGTTTTAAACTGGAAGAAGTTAGATTTAGACTAAATATTAGGAAGAAATTCTGTACTGTGAGGGTGGTGAGACACTGGCACAGGTTGGCCACGGAAGTCGTGAATGCCCTGTCCCTGGAAATGTTCAAGGCCAGGTTGGACAGGGCTTTGAGCAACCTGGTCTGGTGTGAGGTGTCCCTGCCCTTGACAGGAGGGTTGGACTGGATGATCTTTAAGGTCCCTTCCAACCTAAACCATTCTGTGATTCTATGACTTTATGATTCTATGATTGGTAATGGAATTCTCATAAGTTTATTCAAGAGATTCCAGAAGTGCTCTGAACTATTCCTTCCACATTTCTTTTAACTCCTTTTCCTAGAAGTAGATCCAAATACAATCTTAAACTTTCTCAATATCATTTTACATATCAAATGCCCTGAAGAGTTCTTTTGTTTTTCTGCAGCAGTTTATATTTTGGTTCACTGATCCAAGACTTCATGATTTGTAACTTGAGCCTCTTCATGCTTTCTTAATAACATGTAATTTTCCATATAATGGAAACCATTCTCTGCAGAACATCTCTAACCTGTTTCACAATTGATGTTATGTTAAAGACTTTCCACAGAGCCTCCACATAGCCTGTCAAGGTGAGTTTCATGACTGATTTGATACTTAGAATGCCTGCATTTTCCCATTTTCATAGAAGTATCAGCACTGTCATTCAATTAACTTCAATAATGGACAGACTTTTCTACATTTCCTTAGATTTGTCTGCCTAAGATGAGTTAGCACTCCTTTCCAAGTGAGTCTGAAGATCATGATTGCCTGGAAGTTTTGCAAAAACAGTATTGACTTTGCATTGCCTGTCTTAAAATTACATCTCATTTTATATAGTAAGATTTTATCTTCTATTTCAGTCTCTTGAGACATTTGGCAAGCTTATCTTTTAATCCTTGGAAAGGCAGGATTTTGCAGTATTTCCTTTTTGATGTTAATTCCTGGTGCTTTGGAAGGAAGTGTCAAAATCCCTGCAAAGGGACCATTATTTTGTAACTTGCCGAAAGGAAAGTTTCTTTATAACATCAGGCAGTAATTCCTTGGCATGTGTCCCAAAACATGAGGATTATATCTCCTACAAGCATGGCACTACCGAAAAATCACATAGATGTAAGTGCTGGGTCATAAGAACATGTAATCCTCTATGTAAGACTTTAGTTTTGGGTAAGGCCATAGGAAGAAGACTGTGATGGCCTGAAAACAAATAGTAAAATCATGCTGATCCCAAAAGAATTCTGGAACTGTGAGAATCACAGGTTTTACACTGATTATAATCTAAAATACACACTGAAGTAGAAGGACCTGAAAAAAGATTGTTAAATAGTGTGAGGGTAGTTCCAGTTTCCTTAGAGGTGTTGCTGTTACACATCAAAAGAATGGCCATGAGCAGGCCATGGGTCCACCCAAACCAGTGCCCTTGACCTTGACCAGATCAAGAGATGGATAATGAAATACATAAGAATAGTGTTAGAATGTAGTGATACTTCCGTAATTCAATGGAGAGAGGGAATTTAAGTAGTGTAAACCATCATACAATATCTTCTGGCAAGAGATTTCCACTATGCAACCACGTGCTTTATGAGAGGAAAAGTCCTCCTTTTGCCTGGGGATTGTAAATCTTTACCTGAGAACACTAGTGGAAATTTCATAATTTAAAGGAAACTTCAGGATTCTGTGTGTGTGTGTCTTTTGAGATGGCTGCTATTTTACCTTTGGAATCCTGATGGCAGAATAAATATTTTCTTTTATTTTTAACAAGCCTGTGTGGTAGATGTCCAGTTCTGGACCCCTCAGTTCAAGAAGGACAGAGAATTGCTTGAAAGAGCCCAGTGCAGAGCCACAAAGATGATTGAGGGAGTGGAGCATCTCCCTGATGAGGAGTGGCTGAGGGAGCTGGGTCTCTTTAGCTTGGAGAAGAGGAGACTGAGGGGTGACCTCATTAATGTTTATAAATTTGTGAAGGGTGTGTGTCAGGAAGAAGGAGCCAGGCTCTTCTCTGTGATGTCCAATGACAGGACAACGGGCAATGGGAGCAAGCTGGAGCATAGGAGGTTCCATGTGAACATAAGGAAAAACTTTTTTACTGTAAGGGTTACAGAGCACTGGACCAGGCTTCCCAGAGAGGTTGTGGAGTCTCCTTCTCTGGAGACATTCAAAACCGTCCTGGACGTGTTCCTGTGTGACCTAGTCTAGGAGATCCTGCTCTGGCATGGGAGTTGGACTGGATGATCTTTTGAGGTCCCTTCCAGCTCCTAATAATCTGTGATTCTGTGATTAATGAAAACACCTCGTATATCACAGATTTGGAGAAGTAGTTACAGTTTAAATTTGGCTTAGCTTGACATTTTGCTCTAGTTTTGACTTCAGCCTACACATATTCATGGAATTCTGGAGGAACTGCAGCAGAAAGTAGAGGAAAAGGTGGACAGATTTTGATCTTTCTTTCTCCTTACCATTTCTATTTAAAAATATTCTAGTTTCAACCAATGTCAGAAAGTATAATAACTGTCAGAAAATATAAATATCCTTAAGAAATATCAGATACTGAGTATGCATCAATCTTTTCTGTTAGGAGATTTTTGTGATGCAGAGAATGATGAGGTTCTTGCTCTTCTTATTTTGAGATGTGTAGAGTTTTGTCTGTAAGTTTTGGTGTATGTGAATATTGCAGTCATATCTGAAAATATGCATACTACTTACTAACTTATGGTTGAAGCTGTCCTACTTTGACAATTTTGCCTGAAAAACAGAACTTTAAGTAGGATAAACACCTGTTTTGCTAGCAAGATTTATTTATTCCTACTTTGTAATTTGTGTCATTGTCACAAATAAGCAAGCTAGCTGGAAATACCCTGTGCCACTACATTAAGTGCTGTGCTAAGGTTGCGTCTACCTATATTTATGTGGCTCTGCCTATATTATGTCCTAGATGCTCCTATAGAGGATGCAGCACTAGCAACTTCCCCTTGTAGTCTTGTCTGAGGTCCAACTTCTGTGACATGAATATTAAAAACAAACAAAACAAAACAAAAACAAACATTTTTTTCCTTTAAAAAAAAATTATTCATACTTTCAGGATAAACCTGTTCTAATGAATTGGAGCAGTCTCTATTTTGGGCTAATCTGAAAAGATTACAGGCAGAACCACAAACTGATACTGCAAATCTCTGAGACTTGGCAGAGGGTGGGGAAGTCTGTGTCACACTGCTGGTAGGATTTTTGCTTCATTGTTTTCCCACTGCTGAGATTTGAGGGTTTGGGTGTTTTGTTGTGCCCAGGCTGCCGTCAGCTCTGGACACAGTGCCCTGAAAGCAGGAGGTCCTGTGGTGAGGGCTATCCGGATGAGCGCAGCCATAACCTCATCCAAGAGGAAGGGGTGTAGTCTGATGTTCGCATCCCATTGCCTGCAAATGGTTCTGCCACCCCATTGTTTCCAGTGTCTCAGTGGAAGTGGATCAGGAAGCTTATCTAAGGCCATCCCCACCCTTTCATTGGCAGCAGTTGTTTGAACACACAAAATTTCCCTGCCTCTCCCCTCGTCCCCTCCACTGATTTAGAGCTTGCAGCCCCAGTTGTTCCTGCAGCATTCTGCTCACAGTGTTGCCATTTGGTGTAAAGAAATCTCATATTAATTCCTCAAGCGCTATTTCCTTCGCCTGGGGCGTATGACAGGTGCCCCTTTGTTCTTTGATTTGATATTATCTCAAATAGCCTTGGAGCTTCAGCCAGGCTAAAAATCTTGCACTAGCAGCAAACTGCCCAAATTAGCATTTTTGCTAATTCCAGAGAAATGCAAAGTTGCTTAAAACCTGCCAGGAATCTGTCAAAATAATTTGCAGTGGGAGAAGTGGATCTGAGGTGAGGAAGAGGTTCAATTTAATATGGCACAGAAAACGGCCTTTATAGACTTTCCTATTCCTATTTTTAAGATATAATAATGAACTTGAAAGTCAGGTGAAATAATTAAAGATAGAGTTTTTTCTGACATGGCTGAAAATCTTACATTTTTCTGAGATCACTTTTAAGGGTTATTTCCCTTCTGTAAGTTATTAAACCATTATATTTTGTCTTTAAAGTACTTACAATGCTCAGTATTGTTGGGCTTTTTTATTTCAATAGTTTTGTAATTTTTCCTACAACTACATATTTTCTCACTTTTTACAAATGTCATTCTCCTATATAAATTTGTGTGTGCTCTGGAAATTCAGAGTCGTTGGGCTGTTTTTCTGTCTCCCGTGTTAAATATATAGATAAATATTATTTCTTCACCCCTCCCTCTGCTTAATTTGAGTTTCCTTTCTTGCCTTGTCTAAAAATATGTGTCCAGCTCTTATCTAGGTAACTACCTGGCTGCAGTTCTAGTCCGAGGGAAGTATAGTCCTTGGTTTTACTTTCCTGTCCACTGCCTTCGCAAAGCATCTGGAAAACACAGACAAAGCAAAGGGTTACATAAACAGTAGATGAGCCACTGCAGGGTGGGTCATATTTTACAACTGGAGTAGCTCAGGAGTGAACTACTATGTGCCAGGAGCAAGGAGGAATTGAGGAAAGAACTGTACATCTGAGTCACAGAGTCACTCCCCGGGCAGTGTGTTTCATGCTCCACCTTTGCCAGAGGCGTAAAATTTCAATCCGATCCTTTATAATTTTCATTAGCAATATCGTTGTATGTTCATTACTCATTTTGAGCAATGAACTATATTATGCAAGTTTTGGTTACTAATACCTTGTCATAGTATTCAAGAAGGCAGAAGCAAATGATCAGATAAACAAAATAAAACATTTTTAGAGAGGAAGAAAATCAAGGAAGGGGATACAATTTCTGTTAATAAAACTGCTTCCTTTTTGTACATTGCCAAACTTCTGCACCTCCTTGTTACACTGCGTGTGTCACTATGATGTATGTGAAGGATAGGCTAGCAAATCACCGTATTACAGATGAGGAAAAGGTTTAAAGAACAGGAGGGGGACAAAGTAGAAGAACTTCAAACTGTGATTCTTTCCAAATTAATGGTTTGTGTTCTGGCTAGAGCTTCTTTCTAGTTACAGTGAAATGCTAGGACCATCCAGTAAACAGTGGTAAAAGCAGGTCTGAGCTCAGCTCTCCAGTTCCCAGTCTTCCTCTTGTTTCATTCATTACCTACACTGCCAGAAAAAAAGTAACAGAAACAAAGGATGTATCTATAGACAATGATATGCTGTGTGTCACAGGGAAGACTTCCCTCATACTTTGCAGACCAGTTTTGAAATGAAAAAGAAAACATAAGAACCTAAGATTCAGTTATGGATTTTAGCTGAATATGTGTTACTATTACCTGCTATTTCTATTATTTTGCAGTACAAAGGCTGGACAGTCTCTCCCTTTCTGATGTTAGTGTATTAAGCAACATGATCTAACTTTGAAGGTAGTTCTGCTTTGAGCAGGAGGTTGGACCAGATGACCTCCAGAAGTCCCTTGCAATCTGGTTTTTTTTTTATACTACTCTACCAGCCCTTACAGAAAATCTGACACACTGACACACTAATGCAAACATCCCTCTGTCCTCCTGCCCTCACCTCCCAGCAGAAAACCAATTCTCTTTTTCTCAGCCAGACCTCTGTTCTGGCTTTGTGCAGGCTGGAGCCCGGGTGATGCAGATACATGGCAATCAGAGCCACGAAGACTGATGTGGTCTCCCAGTATCCTGTACCTGGTACCTGCGCTTACTCCACAACAGGGGGTGGCTTATGCCTCCTCCTGCAAAGTGCTCAGCAACATGGCTTTTGCAATATTACCTGCAGACTCAAAAATCTGTACTTTGTTGAGCTGAGACTTAGCATAGGGAATATATAAGCTATGTCCCACTTTGCTAGTACATTAGTGAAGATGACATTGGTATAAGAGCAAACAGGATTAAAGCTCAGGTTATGGACATGCTGAGATCCTTCGTAGGTATTGAGGGCATCTCTTTTAAATAGAATAAATAGGCCATGTTTTGGAGACAACACAGTTAAATGATGCTAAACCTAAATCTGAGACTCAAATTTTAGAAGACTAGTATTTTTGTTGTTTCCTCAGAACCCTGACACATTCCTCTGCTCATTTCCTAAAAGTATCATGCTTCTTTGAGCTGACTGCCCACATCTGGCAAATAAGGCATCACTACCACCTACACTGACTAGTTTTCCTCCAAGCCACATTTTGGCACATAAACTCACTGTGGTGCCTATAGTCCCTGCTTTACTTAGTAGAGGGATACTTAGGTTGAGGTACTGCACTAAACAAGTTAGCCCAGGAAAACTACTAGAAAAGGTGAAGGGGAAAAAAAGACACTTAGCTTTGAGAGGACTTAAGACCAGTTAAGAAATTAGGTTTATAAAGTGTAGATAAAACCTAAAGTTAATTCTGTGCTTCAGTATTTCTCAGCTAGAATTTATCTGCAGAGTTATGGATACAAAAGCTGGGTTCAGCATCCTTCCAATGATCCTGCCTGGCTGAGCAAATTCCTTGGGGCTAGGTCTGATTCTGGCCTGGGGAAAAGGCAGCCTAGCTTATGCTCTTCCTGTCAGTCATTGCCTTCAGCCTGCTGCTACTGAGCTTTCTGCCTCTTGTAAAGGCTTTGCCTTTATCTTAAAGCTGATTCCTTGCTTCTCACCCAGTACCAGTGCAGTTTGGAAGAGTCTCATGTCCAGTATCCCATGCCCTATCTTTTAGATATAAATGCAGAAGCAGTTTGCAAGATCTCTCATTTCTAAGTGTTGATTTCCTGCTCTTTTTTTTCCTTTCCTAGACTAAATTTCCTTCATTTTTTATCATAGAGTATAAGACACATGAACTTTTACAATGGTCGTAGGACTGAGGGTTGCAATAGCAGTGATCAGTAATGCTCTGTTTAATCACACTCCTGCACTTTTAGTGTGTTCTTGGCATTTGTCAGAAAATGTGCGTGATGCCTTTACTTTCATTGTCAGTCTAGGTGACAAACTCATCGAGGAAAAACATGCTCTGCTTGAATGGCCTCTGAAGATGCAATGTTTTCATTTCTTTAAGCATCTCTTGCCTTTGGGGGGCTCTTTTATCATGGGAATGTTATGAATTTTAAGTCAGCCTCTTCCCATCTTCACCAAAATCCCAGCTAAAAAAAAAAATCTATTAGAGAAGAGGCAATTAGCTAGCACTCAATCTGCTGCAATGCCATAATAATAATAATAATAATGGTGTTTGGTCTGGATGCCCATAGGGACACAAGAAATTCCTTATCTTGTGCAGTTACTAGAGTTTTAATTTTATTGTTTTCATTTTGTTTTCTTTTGCATGAAAATAAAAAAGAATGCTTTGGGCATTCTTGCAGTCTAATAATAAATGTGTGTGCTTGTGGTAAAGTTCTGTTTGGAATTCTATAGAATGAATAATATTTAGAACTTTTGTATCTCAAAAGCAACAGTAAAACTGTTAATAAGAATTCTTTGCAGAACTTTATCGGCAGAATTTAATTAGCATAAGTTACTGGTAAGGCAATTGCTCCTCTCATTCTCTGCTCCAAAGGACCTAAATATTATGATCTGGACAGAGAGAAGATGATCAGACTAGCTGCTATGGATTGTTTTTTTCTGTTCTCAGTGAGCAAAACATTAGTTAAAAAAAAAGAAAGTTAGGTTCAAAAACTTAAAATTAATAATATTTTTTATTAACTGTTCAATGCTGAGGAAAAAAAAAACCCAGTTAATTTAGTTGAGCACCAGCACAGTGTTCAAACTAAAAATAAACAAATATATTGATTAGAATAGTTGTTGGAAAAATACATTGAGATGATTCGAGTTTTCTTTTCAAAAGGATACTGTTGCTGGCAAACTTACTGAACTGGCAAAACTAAACCAAGTGAAAATTTCCACATCATCAACAACTTGAATCACGGCCTGCCTTAATAAAGTACAAAGTTTAAAAATAAAGAGTGACTTGTGTTTGCAATTCACTGCTATGATGCCACTTCCACTTTTATTTCCAGTGTAGTAAGTTCCAGCTGTAGCTTGGAGTGCTTTTGCCTTTGTACAGTGCAGTAAATTTCTTTCTTAATACATGCATAGCAGAAAACAGAGATTTAAATCTCCTCTTTCATGCTGTGGCTAAACCACTCAAACAAATCGAAATGGAAGTACCATGTGTAAATAAGGAGAATAAAATACTATAATGAATTATTAACATAACTGGGTCATCACCTGTTGAGGTGATCCATGGGTATGGGTTTATTTTCATGGACATTAATGTAGATCTTGTAGAACATCTCATTTCATTTCCTACTCTCTTCAGTCTCTATTAAGAACATGACTATGCCTGGTAAGATTGAGAAAAACGCTTCTTTTTCTGAGAATCACAATAGAGTACAGAGGGAGTCAATTATCCTCGGACAGCCACCATTCAAATTCCCAGTAGCACTAGAAGTGCCAAGAACACACCAGAAAGTTCAGCAGCTTTGTTTGGCTTGGAAAAACACTCAGAAATTTGGCTCTTCATTTATCCCTGATCCCTACAGCATGCTTCATCCTAGCTGGAGCCTGACTGAAGTCACATTACGTTCCCTTGATCAACTATACCATTAGAGCCATATGCAGGCATGGGATTTCTAAATGCATTTCAGGCCTGGGCTTCAGGCACAGGGAGCATTTCTACTGACTTTAGAGTTTTAGACTGAACTCTGGACTATGACTGTCTGTCAAGTTAAAGTACAGTTCTCATAAGGTTTCTAGATTATCCTGTTACTAGGTGGACAAAAAAAAATCCCAAAAAATAGTGTCTTGGAATTTGATTGGTCTTCTGGACTGGAAGCAGAGCAATCAAACAGAAAGAAAGGCTTGGAGAGGAGGCAGTCTATACATTTCAAGACTGAACACAGCCAGTTTCAGCTGACTACTGGCAAAATTCCACGCATCCTTCTTTTCTATAGACAGGTTTATCTATTCCCATATGTTAGGCTCTGCTTCAGATCCAGATTCAACTGCTTTCATTCTCTTGACTACATCTGTCCTGTTAGTGCTTTGCTTTGGGAATTAAGAGGTTTTAAAACTTCAGCCAGTTTTTTCCATGATTTCTCACACTCAGAACACGATGAATTCACTACAAAGCTTTTTCTGTGCCTTGCATGTGCATATCAAATATGTGCAAGACAAGCAAAGAGGCAGTGCATGTCCAAAAAGGACTTCTTGTCTTCCAGGAGTGCTTATGACTTTTCAGAATGAAAGATTATTGAATGTTTCCCAAAGAAGCAGCTCTATAAATGGCTCCCATCCTGGTAGAACAAAATAAATGTACTAACCCCTGAACTGCCAATCCATGCCTAAGTATCTTGGGGACAAATTGAAATCCCAGAGGGAAAAACCTGTTAACTTTCAGGACTATTGAAGTGCTCAAGTCTTCTCAGGGTTTTCAAAGTTTCTCTATTTTCCTATCAGTTTGGTTTATGAAGTCCATTTTTTGCCCTGAGGCAAGTATGCTCCTAGCACTTTACTGACCTTAAGTAAGCATAAATTGACCCTTGATTTCAATGGATTAGCAAATCCTGAAGGTTAAAATAATTTTGAGTGTTAAGATTGTCTTCCCCCCTAACTTGTATTGTTAAACTCCTGAAAATTCATAGCCTTGGATAAGTATATAATTAAACTTACAGAGAAATTAGGAAGAAGAGAACTTACACACAGTTTCTTCTTTTCTAGTGTTATAGTGTTATGTTTCAGTGTTGTTAGCACAGCTTTGGAGCTCCTGCCGAATATCTGTCAATATTTTTCCATCCCTGGCTCAAAGGAATGCCAGGAACAGCACGTCTTCTCAGACTTGCCTGAGCATCACCTGCATCTTCTATTCAGCTCCATAGAGGAGCTTGTACAGCTATCTAATCCCTTTCCATTTGTGTTGGAGTGATACAGCATCTGATCACATGTCCTTTAGATCTATATCCTGCCAGCCAAAATAGGCTCTATAAATAGGTCCTCATCTTCTATCCCTCATTCCTATAGCAGGTTATGTTGAAGTGCAGAACTGCTATTAAATCTGCGTAGTTGATTTACCATCAGGTGGTCTGACATATTTGTACTCTTGAATTATGAATGAAACTTAATTTCTCAGAACTTAAATATATTATTAGAAAATTACTAAGAGCAATTTTCTCCCCTTCATATCTGCATAATGAAATTCACTTCCATGTTGTACTCTCCCTACATATATAGATCCCATAGCAAGGTCAGGAGGTATCCAGAAGCTGTATAAAAGAAGTAGGGTGCACATGCAGATTCACAGGAGGGAGACAGAGCAGCTGCACTTTTCCGTTCAGATTAGTGCTTCTGAGTTTGGAATGTGTATGCCAGCTTTCGGATAACTCTCAAGCAGACACTGTCCTGAAGGATATGATATGATTCTTATTTTAAGTCCGCAGAAATTGTCCATGAACATGAATAAAAATTGAACTGAAGTGTAAACACAAGGTCTTGTGTTTCTATTTCCCTTTGAAATAGTCATCTGAGTGAAGATTAAAAAACAATAGTGTAACATTGGTTTCTGTAATCTGCAGAAATGGTTCTGCCCATTACCTTGTCATTTCCACTCTGTTTTTGGTATTGTTGAGTCTGCAAGCAAACATCACTAACATGTAAAAAGAGCTGATGCAAGAACCTGAACTGTTAGTACTAAGGCCTTGCTTTTGCAGCCTTATTCTTCTTTCTAAAGGTATGTGCCTCCTGCTCTATCTTCCCCCCACACAACACTGTGTGTTCCCCAATGAGAGGCAAACCTCTGCCACCCTTTTCACTTCCATCTCTGGTCTCTTTGTGTCTTTTCCACCCCTTTCTCCCCACACTGAAACTCTGGAATATCTGGAATACAGTACCTGAGTGGCTGGGACATCTCACCCAGTGACAATAAAGAAGCTTCTCTGAAAGACGAGAGCAGATGTTTTCGTGAACTGCTGAGGTCCCTTCTCGTCCTATTTCTCTGGGTTTCATTGAAGCTTAAAGCATTAAATGAATGCTCAAAGGATCAAGCTGATTTGTATAACCTCTTTTTTATGAAAGAAAGATGAGCACACTTGTTAAAGGTGATCGAAATGCCAGCTGTAAAATATGAAGTGTCACTTTTGACTGCTAGTTTGTTAATAAAGCAGAAAAGCTGTAAAGTACAAATGAGAGACATAGCAGTTTATTTCTATTTAAATTAAGTAACAGGGATTCTGTAAGTAGTATCAATATTGGTTGAGATGTTTTGCAGTTGCTGTCCTGTATAATTTTTGCACAACTGTAATAGTCACAAGTGAATTATGTGATTGACAGGATTTTCAGTTACGTTGTTATTCAGATGCGGACTGAATGCTTTAAATACATGTACTGTATCTATGTCATTTTGAAAATTGTTTTATGGTTCTTATCAAAGAACTATAATGTTTAAATTTTATATTATTAGATATTATAATTATAAACAAACCTTGAAATCAGATGGAGAGTGCAAAATATTTCTGCTGTAAATATAGCCAACTACTTATTTTCCTTCTGTCATTCTAATTGCTCTTTATGTCTCAAAAAATGAATTGTGGTGGGTTAACTTTAGCTGGTTGCTTTCCCATTCCTCTTCCTCAGCAGGACAGGGAGAGAAAATAAGATGAAAAAAGCTCATGGGTTAAGATAAGGCAGGGCAATCATTCACCAATTACTGTTATGGGAAAACAGACTTTACTTAGGGAAGATTAATTTAATTTATTTCTAATTAGAAACAGACTAGCATGGTGATTAACCAAAACAAATCTATAAACACCTCCCCCATATCCCCCTTTCTTCCCAGGCTCAACTTCATTCCTTTGTTCCTGACTCTTCTACTTCCTCCTCCCTTGTCTGGATTGCTGCAGGGGAAAGGGGAGCGAGGCTTGTAGTCAGTTCATAAAGCTTCATCTCTGTCAGTCCTTCCTTCTCATGCTGTTCTCCTGCTCGAGTGTGGGGTCCCTCCCAGGGAAAACAGTCCTTCATGAACTGCTCTAATGTGAGTCCTTCCCATGGGCTGCAGTTCTTCACGAACTGCTCCTGTGTGGGTCCTCCCCATGGTACAGTCTTTCAGGAACAACAGCTCCACATTGATATCCTGTAGTGTCACAGGTCCTGCAGAAGACCTGCTCCTCCTTATGGGATGCAGCTCCTGCCAGGAGCTTTGTCTAGTGTGGCATCTCCATGAGCTGCAGCTTCCTTCAGGATATATTCACTGCTGTGATATCTAGTCCTCCATGAATTGCAGGTGGATATCTGCTCCACTGTGGTGTTCCATGGGCTGCAGTGGGACAGCCTGCCTCACCATGGCCTTCACGACAGGCTGCAGGCAAATCTCTGCCAAGGCGCCTGGAGTACCCTCCTCCCCTTCCTTCTTCACTGACCTTTGTGCCTGCAGGGCTGCTTGTCTCACATTTTTTCTCACTGCTCTCTCTCACAGCATTTTTACCCTTCCTTGAATATGTTATCACAGAGGCATTGCCAGTATTGCTGATGGGCTCAGCTTTGTCCAGTGGTGGGTTTGTGTTGGAACGGTCTGGAACTGACTCTGTCCAACACGGGAGCAGCTCCTTGTCTCTTCTCACAGAAGTCCCTCCATTACCAGCACCCTGCCACATAAACTCAATACATAAATGTATGAAAGTTACATTTCTTTTCTCCCATTATTGTCTATATATTCATCAAGAAAATATGAAAGCTTGAATATGTTTATCCGTTTCTAGGCAACTTACTGTTCTATAAGTGTTTTTCATTACTGGTGTTGGCATTCCTTTTATTTCTGTGGTGAAAATAGGCTGCAATGCATTTGTCTTGTATGTTATATGATACTTTGTACATTGCCTTTTTAGAGTATTTTTCATGTTCTAAAAAGGCATTATAAGTTTTAGTTCTCTCCTTGTCTTCAAAAATTCATGCTGTCCTTGAGTGCATCACTGGGTTGTATTGTTAGTCTATTTTTGTAGTGATCAAAAAGGATTTGTCAAACAAAAGATGATAGAATTTTAGGTTTTAATAGTTCTCATCCTTTCTCACTGCTGAAATAAAGAGTAAACTGTGTAACTTAGGGTTGAGTGTAAGAAAGACCCAGTGAATGAATGAACTTCATGGACCTTGCTGTAATGAAACTGAGTCATGTTATTTTTTTTCTATGTCTGGATTTCATTGATCCCATTCTCACTTGAAGAGAGAAGAGTAGGGTGTGCTTATGTTCTCTCTCTTTTTTGCCCTCAAAATAGTATATGATACCACTGATGACAATGATACTAGAAGATGGAGTTCTTTTGGAGGAAGCCCAGCATCATCTGAATTTCCTCCTGCCTTGTAGCCTGAATAGGGAATAAAAACATGATGTTCTGCCCATTTTCTTCAGTACAACCAGCAGAGAAATTCCTCCTGCTGTGGCAGAAGCTCAGACTAATACTTGCTAGTATGGCAGGAAGTTCTGATAACCATTTCTGGCCATGCCAAAAAGCAAATTTAAGTTTATACTTTTCTTCAAAGATATTTATTTCTGCTTCAAGGAGTCTGCTTCATTTTGTAGGTCATAGTCTCACATAGAAATAGTGTGGCGTTTTCTGGTTGGTTTGGGGTTTTTTTACTCTTTCTATCGAGTTTGATAAATGACACTCACTAGACCTGCAAGTTCTTAAGTTTGGAATTTAATTAAAAGACACAACCGCAAGATTATTATAATGAAATTATATTCATATATACTGTATTGGGTTTTCTGTGAGGGGTTTTTGGTTGTGTCTTTGGTAACAGGAGAAGGGTTATGGAGATGGCCCTTTAAGAAGCTACCTGAAATGCTCCCCCTTTGCCTTTGTCAGACCCATCTATGACCACGGCCAAGCCAATCAGCGCCCCTGCGAATTCATGTATTTAAGGGAGGGTGCAGGGCATGCTTCTCTTTCTCTCTGGCACCGGCCCTGACCAGCATGGCCCCAGGTGCAGGTGGCGCGGCCCCAGCCCTGCCCGGCTGGGCTTGGCCGGCCCCCACCGCAACTTAAGCTTAAACCCCACTGCAGCTGCATCCTGAAAAAAAAGAGAGAGAGAGCCGGGAACTCCAGGAGAGACCTGCAGCGGAGAAAGGAGTGGGGTCCGAAAAGAACAACTTTGAAGAACACCAAGGTATGTTTGAAGGAAAGAAAGGAGAGAGAGGAGGAGGAGAACGCAGAGCCCAGGTTGCCTTTTTGCAACTCGTGGCAAAAGCCGGGTTGACTGTCTGGAGCTCGTAGAGTTCACTGGTGGGGCTGGGCCACATGAGCAGGTGGCTTGCCCCTGAAAGGAAGCCCTGACTCCGGGCAGTGTGTGCTGGAGCAGTTTGTGTGTGAGGGAACTGTGACCATGGGCAGATCCGGATTCGAACTTTGTGGACTTGGGCTGAAGCAGTTTTGTGCATGAGGGAAACTGCAGCTGTGGGCAGACCCATATTGGACTTTTGAGGACTTTTTCCCCTATGGAAAGTTGGCCACGCGGAAGCAGACAGAGAGAGACTGGGCTGAATCTTCCTACTCCTGAGGACCACATGGCACAAAACTGACTGCAACCCCCACTCCCATCCCCCTGCGCCTCAAGGCACAGGGCAAAGGGGAAGGTGAAGAAACCGGAAACAAAAGCTGAGCCTGGGAAGAAGGGAGGGGTGGGGGGAAGGTGTTTTGACTTTAAGATCTGGTTGTATCTCCCATTGTTCTTCTCTGATGTTGGTAACAAATTTAAATTGTTTTGGTTTTTATTCCTTATGATGAGTCTGTCTTTTGCCTGTGACCTTTTTAAGTGGTGAGAAGCCCTCCCAGTCCTTATTTTAACTAGCCCTTTTTTGGGGCATCGTGGTGCTCAGTTATGCACTGGGCCTAAACCACGACATGTACTTACTGATATGGAAGATGCTGTAATGGAAATGCAACTGATGTAAAACAAATATTGTGATCCCACATGCATCACCAGATCTTATGTGAACAAAACACTCATGAGAGCATTTCTCTCTTTCATTTATTTTGTTTTACATGGCATTCTGAGGACAATATGCATTCTTCCTATATAATTGAATGTAGAGACAGATTCTTCAATTTGTTATTTTGTACCTGATTAAATTGCACTGAGGAAGATAATACTTTGCAAGCCAGTAAAGTAAGGAGTTTTAGTTGAACAAGATCTCAGCACTTTCATGACAGAGATATGTCTTGTGTAAAGTTACTCTGTTCAGCCTCTCTGCTTTCTCCCTGGGTGAGTACCTGAAGGCCCTTACAAGGATCCATTCACAGCCCACTCTTGGCTCTTTCCATCCTGGCTCTGGCTTCTGGGAATGAACAAGGTAGAAGCAGATAAAGCAACAGCAAAACCAACGAACTAACCAACTAAAACGCCATTAATATGTCTCCATACTGTTTTTCACCTCATAATCTGCTTCTTACTATCTCCATAGACTTTTTTGAATAATGAAGAGGCAAATGCTAGACCAAGGACAAGCATATTGAATATCAGGGAAGGGAAAGTCCTGAGGAGGACAGGTACTCATCGGTGATGGAGAGGGGAAAGAAGAGCTAAGAAAAATTAGAGATGGGAGAAGACTAACAACACTTTACAGAGATCTACTGCAGAACCTACCGAATTTGCCAATCCCTGTGCTTGTTTCCTCCATCCCTACCTCTCTTTCAGTAGTTAAAAGAAATAAAACCACCAAAAACCAAAACAAAAACAGTTGCTTGATTTGAAAGACTTCTCTGATTGTGATTCACAATTCTATTATTTTTCAATCAGTATATCTGTCTTCTACCTTTCTTGCACTATTTCATGGGGCTCATTTCACAAGACTGCCTGCTCTGTCTCTTACCAGCTTGGTTGTACTACATAGTTCTATTAGACTGTACTTGTGACTTCCTATTTATAACCATCTAAGTTTAGAAATATTTGATCACATATTAGCAGTTGTATAATGTGAGAAGCTATTTGTATTTCTCTATCAGCAGATTAGGCATCAGCTATTTTCTCTCATCCATGGCACAGCAAGCTGCAGTGCTGCAGTACTTTGTCAGGAAGTAGAGGACATATATTGGGTGTGCAACTGTAACTGCAACTGAATCCAGAGAAGAAATAAGAGTGCTGTTTTAGTCTGATGTACAGTGCACTTTCTGTTGGCAAACAGGTGTCTCTTTACATTCCAGCAGAACTTGTAAATTATTTTAAACATTCTCTTCCTTGTAAGAAGTACTATGTAAGTTTAAGAAAGATAATAAAAATATTTTTTATATTTATTTGTTATATAGCATAAGATAGCAAGTAAATGTTGTCATATTTAAAGCTCACTTCTCTAAACAAAGATATCTGAGCATAATTCTCAATTTATCTTGCAAATTCCTTACTCTCACAGCATTACAGGAAAAATATAGATTGCAAGATGTAAGGGGAGGAAAGTTTTCAGGCTTGCATGTATAGCTATTGCTCTCATTAGGTTTCAGTGTGGAATCACTGGGCTTTGTTTGGCTGAATACATCTGACATTTTCCCTCTCATCTGAATGGAGATATGGTCAGACTTCAGTGATTACATACACTGCTATGGAGACAAATAATTCAGTCTTCGATCTGCAGATTTCCAAAGGCAGCAAGGCAAGTAGAAACATTTTTCTTTCCTATTCTTGATCAGGCTTTTTATCAGGCATGTGGAACCACTTTTGTGTTCTCAGCCACAGTTAGACTGAGGTACAGTTTAATAAGATCCATGTGTTGGAAGGATTTTTAAGCCAAATACTGGAGACTCTTCTCATTTCGTGTTGGGACACAATATGAATCCTGCACATATATGTGTGCATATGCATACATGTATGTGCATGCATACATGTCTATAAACACACATATATTTTTCAGTTGTTTAGAGAGTGTTCTTAACAAATTTCAACCCTTCAGAATTTCAGAAGTATTGCAGCTAAATACCAAGGCAGTTTCTATTTCTTTATTGAAAGTACCAAATTTTGATACTTAATCTAAACGATGCAGTATGGATAGAATTAAAACTTTTTCTGTTTAATGAGGAGATAATCAAGGACATATCATTATTGTATTTAGAGTTGGTCTGGATACAGCTGTATAGTGAAACTGTAAGGGAATGAGTGTTTCAAGACTGGACATGGCTTCAAAATATGAAACATGAATCCACTTTGCTGAGTTCATCCTAGAGAAAAAAAGTCAAGACCTGTAACTATTTTTCCATGTCTCTGCAGTTCAGACAAGATGAAATATGATAAGAACAGAGTCCTAAAAAGAATGAAGTTGTTTCATTATTTATTTTTTTTTTACAAAGAAGACGACTCTCAGTATTATTTCCAGGATTTTCCAGGACTGCTTCTATGTATCGGACTAGTTTTTTGGTGGTGTAACAGCCTCTCAGTGGCATCAGCCCAGCAAAGGACTATAATGAAGAGAAGAAGGCGGCCTATTGTTCTCAACAAGAAGACAGTTTTCTGAGTTATACAAACAGAATAACCAAGGAATTGCCTTGTTTCTCCTCTGCAAGAGAAGATACAGCTGGAGATAGAGGTGCACATTCACATCACATGGCTATCTTGGTACCAAGGCCAAGAATGGCTTTACTAACAGGGCTACCATAGACAATATCTCCACATAACATCGGTTGCTGTGAAAATATTGCAAGTCAATCCACAGTGAGGAAGTTCATTAGTGGTCACTGCATCACCACCAGATGTGAAAAACTATAGTTTTGAATGCTAAGATAACTCATAATTATCTGAACAAGGAACTATTTCATAACTGAAAGAGGAGTAAGTACCAAAGAAAACTGAATGAAAGTGGAGACAATTAACTGCTGAAGGCATAGAGCTAGTGGAATTGCTATTTGTCCAGAACTGACCTTTTCCTCCTCAGTGGATCTACTTCCATATTAACTCATCTTAAAATCAAATTGCTATCCACTGTGAGCTACCTTGGGATTAGAACTTTGTCTGACTGTTGTGTATTTCAGCTACTGCTCACAGGCTGAGAAGTAAACAAATTCAGTTTTAGACTAGTTGACTCAGTTGTTTCACTGAAAGGAGCTGAGGGATAAGAGTTTTTCCTTGACTCTATTCTCCATTTGTACTTCTTGTGGAGTCTTTCTTGATCACTTCTCTGGAAATGAGATCAGCAACAAATTAGAATTTAATAGCCTTTTTCAATTAAAGTTTGAAAAATGGAGGGGAGAATGCTTCTGGGCAAGTGAAGGGAGTGATGTTTTTCTTCTGTGGGACTGAAGGAACTTGAATTCTAGATAAACTGTATTTTTTAATATTTTGTTCTTTCTACAGCCATGGGCAAGATTGTACATCTATGTTGTGCATTCCCTGGACTGATTCCTACAATACAAACAAGTTTCAAATGACACCTCATGCAGAGTAATGCAAATCCTATTGAATAGGGTCCTTAATATGCTTGAAAGCAACCAATTTACATCAACAATGGAGTGACCCTGTTTTGGCCAATATTTCAGAATTGAAAATAAGGTCTTCACAAATATTTTGTTTGCAACACAGTACCTCCCTGCACTGAACTTCCATGGTGACTGAAGAGGGTTGGATTCCTCTTTCTGTTTAGCAGAATATTGTTCAATTGCGTAGTCCATAATCTGCATCTTAAGGCCATCCTGTGCTGTAAGTCAGGAAACTTTGGGCAGCCCTCACACTACTAAATTTGAATCTTTTTAAATAGTCTGAGACTTTCATTTTAACTTACCCAGTCCTCCTACCATGCAATTGAAAATGCTACAGGGCCCTGTTGATATCAAGGGATTCTGGGCTTTCTTCTCAAAACATTTAATGTTTCAGGCTATATTTGATTTTCTGAAATTAGATGATCTCATAGTCCCCAATTTCCAGGGGCCACTCAGGTTGTTACTCAGAATCAATATCCAACAGTTCATTCTTCCTGATGCAATTTTTATTCCCTAGAATCTCTTTTTCCACAGAGTTCAGAAAATGATTAGTTTTTAATTTTAATTGGAGCTTGTCCTTTTTTCCCTTTCCCCAAATGCCAGCATTTCCCGTGGAAATCAAATTTCGAGTTTCAACCAAGTTTTAACAAAGAATCTAGCTGCCACAAGACTTGGTCATAGTAAACTGAGAACCAAACTGTGGAAACTCTTCATGCCAGTGCTCAAAGCAACCCAAACCACAATCATCCTGCCTAGAAATTAATCAAAACAGCAAAGACAACACTGAATATGGTTTTCAGCTAGATTTTTACCCTCCTTCTGGAAATGAAACACACATTGGAACCAGATGTTGTTTAAATCAAATGAGTGATTATAGCAGGCACTAAGACATGAGACATGCTCACTCATTAGTGATCTACTGGAATGTATTTGCGGCTTGGACATCCTCTTGACTCCTGAGAATCTTTCTCCTGTTGCATTTCCCACTACCGTTTGTTTTTCCCTTTTTGGCAGAAGAGCCACAGCCATTTTTGGTAGCTATCTTTTCACAGGTTAAAAGAATTTTCTATAGCCCCAGAGGACAACTGCTAAAACAAATTAATTATTAAGAATTTTGTCTGTTTGTTCCTCCTCACTGAGAAGTATTGTTTTAAATCACATAAAGAGGGTCTATTTCCAAATATTCTTTCTACTGGCTACTTGACATGAGGAAAAAGACTGTTAGAAATGAAATCCTCCTAAATACAATGAAAGCCTTCTTCTTTTGCACGTATTTTGTCCTGGACATAAGTTTTTTTCTTAGGAAGCCCTGCTGATATCTCCCAAGTTGTTGCTAATTTTAATTTGCATTTCACAGAGAAAGATCTGTGCAATCAGTGAAGACAAAATCTAATTATTGTGATCTGGGATTCTCCTTAAAAGATGATGGGCAGCCCCACCTCTTGCAACAAGAATCCTACTGCAAACTAGGCACAGCTGGATAGTGCTTTCATATAACAATAATTAAGCAAACTAGCCGTGGATATAGCACTAAATGGGAAGAGCTATATGGTCTTGCAGCTTTGCACCTCTTATTTCTCATTACCACCTTGTCATCTTATGGAAAGGTAGTTCAAAGATCTGTTCATAATTTGGGAAAGACAGTGGCCACTCACAATGTATTTGGGAAGTTTCCTAAAGTATCTGTAGCTTTTTGTTTCTGTCTGCATATTTTCGTACAGTCAGATCAGTTAAGAATATATTTTGCTATTAAAAAAAACCTAAATCTCCACCATGACTCATAGCACAAATTGGATAGCCCTGAAATGTTTTGCTGAAAGGTGAATTCATTAAAAAACATCCCAACTCTTGAAAATATCAGTGCTTTGAATTTTCCATATGAAATTAAGAGGGGTTTTTCCTCAGAATTTCAAGAAACAAATCAAATCAACCAGCAATTCTGAGGAAAAATCAAGTATTTTCATTACAGGTTGAAATAAATTTTCACATATGTAGAAACATTTATAACAATCATCTGCTGATAGAAAAAAACATTTGCTAGATGTTGCTGTACTCAGAAGTCATCATGAGCAACTGAGAAATGAGTCCAGTGAATATTCAGTGATCAGCAGCTTAACATTCCTTTGGTAGAAGAATCTTCACTGATGTTATCTCACTTTCTATATTTCTGTATAAATGAAACACAGAAGAGCTCTGCTGTTTGTCATGCATTTTCCCTAAATGGCTCAAATAAGAATTTCCGTTTCCATAAATTCATATATATACATATGAATAGAATTCACCTATTACTTCATCTTACCACTGTCCCAAGTCCAATCCCAAAATTTAATATAAATAAGTGTTCAGTATGAAACTCTCTCAGAGATATCTTTTCTCATTAAAGCCAGTAGTGTAAATTTAGCATTCATAAATCAGATAGTTAATTTTTAATCAAAAATATTTTGCAGAAAATTAATAAAATAAAAGAATAAAAAGTTGTCTGGCCTTGAAAAGACAAAGGCAGTTTTTTTTATAAAAATTTTGAACGTTAAGGAATGGAGTTCAGTCTGTACACTTTCCCATTCATTCTCCCACACAGGAGAAATTTTTGAACTTCATAAATAGAAGAAGTTGAGAAAGGGATAAACAGTTCAGAATACCTAAAAGGCAAAATCCTGAAATTTAAAATGTAATTAATATAATGTTCAAAAAATAGTTGCATTTGGGTTATTTTATGTCTCAGTTGAAATTTTTGTAATTAAAAAATCACAGTAAGTTTAATGTTTTGTTAAAAATAATATTTTCTGAACAAATAACAGCTTGTGGTATTTTTGCTTTTTCAGGTGTAACTTGATAAAGGCAACCCAGTAAAGTCTTTTGGTGTCCTTATCTCTTAAGAAAAGCTACAGGATATGTCATTACCTCCAAGGTCCTCAACAACTGCATGCTTAGGAAAGAAAAATCAGTATGGAATATGCAGCAACAAAATCAAAATGGCGTTTGCAACTTTTTAACTGACTAGGAGGTATGATCAGTGGGAAGCAAATGTATGTGTTAGGTGATGCAGTCTTGACTCCAGAAAGGTTAGTCAGGGTGGATGCTATTCGTATTCAATCACTCTTGGAGATCTCTGCTGTCTTGTTGGCACACCAGATTCAGATATGTTAAGGAAACTCTATCAATCACCCACCAAATGCAGAAATGTCCTCCAGAGATGCAAAGGGATATTGGAAAACTACAGCTGAAATGTGTACTCGAAAAATAATTCTGTGTCCCTCTGTAATTCTTGTCAGTGCTACTACTGTAATGAAGGCTCCTTTACCAAACAGTTATCTCAATATTCTTGATCCATCTATTTCTTCAAGAACTGAACTTGTCTGCTGAAAGTTGTTCTGTACAGTCTTTTTTTCTTTTTTTTTTAGAGTAGCATCAGCTTGCACAGTGGTTCCCATTTCATGTATTTCAACAGACGTTAGAGGACTAGTGCCTTTATTAACTACTTCAGGAGAACTCATATTTCACATGGCAGGAGTTATACTGGTAAAAGTGAATTCTGCCAAGAACAAATCATGTACAGCTGGTTTTTATGTGAGCACTGGCACCCTCTCTTTCCCCCTTTCCATGGCTGATCTTTGGTCTGATTGTTGCTGACATGGTCACTTAGCAGGAACTTGTAGCAGGTAGAATTAAAAGGCTTACTCACAAGGGTGTTAAAGTAACTTAACAACATACAGTTTTAGTTGACAAAAGAAGAAAAATAGTTTAATAATTGCAGCAAATATCTCCTATACAGTCTAAGCTGTTGTGAACATCTGTATTTATTTTCAGTATTTGAAGGGGAAGCACTCTCAGTACCCTAGTTATAACAATGGCTGATTGAAAGCGTTATAGTATTTCCATAAAAATCCATTGAAGTTCTTCTGTCTTGGACAGTTGTCAGATATGATTTTTTATATTTTGGTGTATAATTTGATGAATGTAAAAAACAGTACTTAAAAAAAAAGACCAAAATGGCATATGGAAGGCCAGAAACGAGGTAGAAAGCTATGAAAACAATGTTCTAACCCTTCTTAGAGGGCACAGCACGAAGATTTTATCTTTTAACTTTTTTATGTGAATCATTGCTGACCCAAGTGATTATTCAAAATTTGGGATAGGGCTAGTTGCAGCTAGGATGAGAAACTGCTGATAGATGCTCTCTAGTTTATTTACAAGAGACATACAAAATTCCATTTCCCTTATATCAAAAATCCAACAGCAGACAGTTTATTTTCTCACAGCTTCAAGTCCCTTTAACAGAACTAGTGAAAAGCATATCCATATCCTGGTTTTAGTTATGGCTACACTCCCAGTACTTAATCTGGTGGTGTATTTGGCATTCTGCTCCTTTTCTCCAGCTTCCCACATCTTTCCTCTCTTCACATAAACACACAAACTTCCATTAAAAGAATAAAAAAGGCTATAAGCTCTTTAATTCAGATATAAATTGTATAAGTTGGTTTTGTGGGGGTTTTTTTGATTTTTTTTTTGTTTGTTTGGTGTTTTTTTACACTGCATGGCAATGTATTTCAGTGTTTGAAATATGTGTCTGAGACAATTTGAACTCCTAATTCTTTTTTGGTTTTTTGATACTCATTACACCCATCAAGCTTTCTGTGGTTTGATATCAAGCACTGCAGATGTGCCGTGTGATTTTTCTTAACTAACTATATGCAAATGTAGTAAGTGCACACTAAGTGCCCATTGGGTAGGTTGGGTAGAGTGCTACTTGCCATGAGCAATAAGCAGCAGTTAAACTGAGGTAGAAATACTTTATAAAAACTTGTGATCAGGCCAATAGCTCTATGTTTCTCCCTATGTTCAGACAACTGATTTTCTTGCCTTCAGTGCTTCATCTTTGCCTCTAATGTGCTGAATTTGCTGTCAACTCAGTTGAACTAGTTTATCAGTTGGGAAAAAGTACTTACACAGCAGATGTCTCTTCTGGTTTTGATTTGCAGGTCTACTGGTGGCTTGAAAGAAGACAAAGAAACTCTTGGGCAAGAGCATCTAGTTTGGATAACATCTGGCTGGACTGAATAGGGAACTTAAGTGTTTACAAATTTGCACCAAGATATGAGTCAACCTTTTTTTTTTTTTTTTGGAGGGGATGGTAGGAGAAGGTAGCATGGGTTAGCTGAGGACTAACTATATCCTGACTGAGAATAGAACTTTATTCTGACTAAGATGATGATATGGCTTGACATTTTTTTACAACCCCAGAACAATTTGTCATGAGCTCTTTGTAAGATTTTAGAACCGTCATTGGATATGGTTATGTAAACATAGGAATAATATTATACTAATTCTGTTCGTTTACAATGTCCAGTTCCGATTTAAAGGATGAAGACTTCAAGACAACAGGTAATGCTATTTTCTCATTGTTAAATTGATCTCTTTACTTTTACATTTGTACGTGTTTGAGTTTTAACTCAACCCAGAGTGTATTACTTTCCAACTCAAATGCCTTCTTTAATAGCAATGTAATTTTTAGCCTTAAATATATAGTCTTTATATCTGTCTGTTTAAATTGAACACGATTGCATGTGTATGTACATGTCTATTTCAGTGTGTGTTTTTCAAAGGCACACAACACAGGGAACATTTTAGTTATTAGTATCCCCTTCTAACACCTAAATTAAGCTGTAAATGAAAGTAAGTCGACATAATTCTCTTCCACTGGCAGTTTATGTTCACATATGTACCAGAATCTCTGTGTAAGGTCACTGTCATTGGTCCCATAATAATTTTTCACTGCTTTGAGTCCCTTTGAGACCATCAAGCAGGCCCCATTAGATCACTAAAGAAGCAGTAAAAGAGAAAATAAAATTTCCAAGACTTGAAACTGATGATGGTCTTTAAGTCTATGAGCTATGTGTTCTCTTGATAGAACTGCTACCTCAGAAACTTTTCTTTTAACAGGAATTAAAACTTAATCTCTTTAGTAATCTAAATCTCAAAGTAAAAAGACTGGCAACCAATGTAAATATTTCAGTCAGATTATTCTAATCAAGAAATATTTACTGCTGTTTTATTACAAGCTACATTTTAAAATCCGTTTTAATAGCAACTCCAGGACACTTTTCAAAACCTTAACATATTCAACTACATCAAAGGAAAATAAATAACATTTTCTGCTTTAAATTTCTCTTGTTTGGCACTTAATAATGGAAAAATGCATGAGATTCTAACAGCAGATTAAATAAAACAAGAGATAAAATATTCAGAATAAATTGCTGTTGCTCGGTCTTTATATTTTTCTAGAACAATCCAGCTTATTCTTTTAGTTGTGCAGGAAACAACTTTGGAAATAATAGCCACTGTGGAAAATATTCTATCTCAGTTAGAAGTTTATGCACACACAAGCCATGTTCAGCTGCAGTGTTACCTGTGTCTTCATGCTGCTGTTATTTTGATCACTTACGTTTTTCTTAAAGAGCACGTCTATTTCCAAAATCCAAATAAAGCAAATATTTCAGATCACACTAATATTAAAACAAAAAAACCCCTAGTGTTCCTATTTTTTGTCTTTTGGCTATGCTCTTAGCACTTCATCTGGTCATGTCTTTGACATTCTGTTGCTCTCCAGCCTCTCTATGCTGTCAGTCTTTGCAGACACAGAAATCTGAGCAGGAGGCAGGAAAAACCGACTGAACTCTTTTATTGGTAATGGGAACACTGCTGTAACACTGATGAGCATGTGGACCTCAGTGGTTTCACAGCACAGGGGTAGATTTTTGGATGTTATCCTATTTGCTGGCTTCAACAGCGGTTGTTTCTTTCAAGATTCCTTTGAGAGATATGATCTTAAAAAAACATGTCCCTTGAGAACAAGGCTTTTTTAGAGCTGGACATTCATACTAGCAATCACCAATTATCTTTCTCAATGGATGCTTGAAGCAAGGTCATCATATAAAAATAGCTATTTTTTCTTTGACAGTTCTCCTTTTCCAGTTGTTGAATACAAAATCAGAAATGTGAAAGTGCTGGTTAATAGACTTCAGCAGTTGTTCTACAGTTTTTGGGCCGAATGTGATACATTTTCTATTCCCTTTAATCACTTTTAAAACTGTCCTTTTCCAGGACAGTTGAAATCCTGGAAGATATTCTTATGAAAGAAACATGAGCTGCCTAGCTGAACATAATTTTTTTTGCCCTTCATAATTACTTGAGGGAAGAGCCACTGCCCCAGATCATCTTGCCTAAATCTGCAGATGAAGAAAATATTCAGTGTAAAATCTCTTTCTGAAAGGAGCAAAGCAGGGGTTGGAGGCTTGAAGCTGCCTATATTGTTTGGTAGCACAACATCTTGCACATCTGCTCCCGGGATTGTCAGAAACTTACCGTGTGTGTCCAGAATTTGGTGCAGAGTATAGAGAATAGATACTGAAGGCTAAAGAGAGAAATGAACTGGATGTGCTCATAGAGAAGGGAAGATCATGTCTTCCTCGTGTCCCTCCACCATCATGAAAAATGGCAGAAAAAAGGCTTCAGATACTAATTTGGTTTCCATTTCTGTAGAATATATTAAAGGTTGTGAAGAAGCTGTATTTATCCTTGCTAAAGCCCTGTGAGACTGACTAGTCTGTAATTACACAGGAAGCCTGTGGCAAAACGTAATTTGAACTTGTGCCTTCTGGTTCCTAGTTCAACCATTGGCTTTTCCTTTTTTTGTCTTCCTTTTCTGTGCAGCTCCTTGGAGGCAAGGGAGAGGGATCAACTGATGGTATGGAGCAGTAAAAGAACAGACAGAGTCAGTTCAAAGGCAATGTGCCTGAATCAGCTTTGCATTTGATAAAGTCTTGGACCTATTATAACTTCAGATATCTTGTTGGGGCAAGCCTACTTCCCTACAGTAGACCAACACCAAAAATGAGGTTAGCTTGTTCACAAATATATTCACAAAGGCTAATATATTTAGAGTGTGCTTTGTGCAACTCAGTCTGTTTTGTTCTTCTCCAGGACCAGTGTATACTCTTCGGTTGTTTTTGTTTAAGTTAACAACTTGAAGAAACGCCCTTCCTCTGAGATCATTGATGGCTTGCAAACTTTGCCATAATGTTCCAACTCACCCCTTTAGAGCAGCATCTACCATGCCAGAAGTTAGGCTGAGTATGGTAACTTAATTATATCTCTATCAAATATGAATCATCACAATATAAATCCAAAGAGGATCTTTTTATCCTTTAAAAAATAATTAAAGAACTACAATTGGATTCATAGGGAATATAGAAGTTATAAGGAAACCTTTTGGTATAGTTTTCATGACCGAAAAAAGGTCCTTCCTTTGTTAATCACATTCATAAACAATCAATAGGGGCTTTGTGCAAAATGTCTTCTTTAGAATGGGTAGAATCCATGCCATACATTATCCTGACATTTATCAGTCATTTAATCGTAAACTTATTATGTCTGATGTAATTCTACAGAGATAAATCTGTTGTATACTTTTTGTGCTACTTCTAGCATGAATGGGGTTGAGAATCATGTTAACTGGAAGTAGGAACAATTTTTGGTATTAATTAGCCCACTATTATTTTGAAACCATAAACTCTATTCTCATTGTATAACTTCCTAAGGATCTTTTTCTGTTGTTCAGAGGAAAAAGTTATAGGAAACTGCTTATGACTCATAAATCTCCTATATTTCATTGTGATGTATGGCACATACTTGCATTACTTTCTCAGTTTCAGCAAAAACTATAAGGATATACGTCATATCATATACTTCACTTTTCTGCTACTAAATGTCAGAACTCCATGAAAATTCAGAATGAAATGCAAACACGGAGTGTACTCCTGAATTTTCTAAAATAATACATAGTCATTCATGTCTGATACAGCAAATATTCCTCCAGGTAAGTCATTTTCTGTGAAGTTCAGTTCATAAATATGGTGATGTCAGACTCATGGAAGATTACTATTCTTTTAGTTTTAATGGTGCCCAGCTCAAATAACCGATCACACAGATTCATAGAATAATTTTGGCTAGAGGAGACCTCTGGAGGGCATCTGATCTAGTATCTTGCTTAAAGCCAGGCCAACTTTGAAGTTAGGTTCAAATATTGCTCAGGGATATTTTTGGAATATCACTACAGATGGAGAACCTAAAACCTCTCCAAGGAATCTGTTCCAGCATTTGATTTCTCTCATGGTGAAAAAATCTTCCCAGGAAAGAGTGGCCGAAGATTTAGAGTCTGCATGAAAACTGTCAGCACAATATCTGTTGTTTCAGAGAAGGAGATAGACTTAGACAGAACCTGTGAGGTGATTTATAGTTTGATTTCTTTGCAGTTATTCTAAAGTTTTCTGCCACTGGACGCTTGGCAATAAAAAGTGGAACGTTCCGTTTCCATGGGGTAGCTATTTAAAACTTGACCTACACTGCCTGAAAAAAACACCCAGAACTGCCCCCTCTAGCACACGCACGAAAAGCTCAAACCCACATTTTACAAGTGCTTGGGATAAGAACACTGTTCTCCCTCCATCATCAGAAATCAGTGTGGAAAGGTGTCTCTGAGCAACAAAGAAATGTCAGGCTGAAAAAAGGTAAAAGCTGGGGCTTGGCTGTAGCTGAGACTCCCTGTCCAGAGAGCAGCCGAGGTGGAGGCTTTGGGAGAGACCCATTTCTGCTCACATCTGTATATTCTTACTGCTGTTCTAGGAAGTGAGTTTCTGTTTTGTTCACCTGGGGCTTTTCTCATTCCTGTACTACTTTATGAAGACTACAGACACCGAAACAAAACTAATGCTTCTTTTTCCTTGCTACTGTGCTGCTGCTGTCATTCCCATCTTCTTGTTGCCAAACAGGAACTGATTGCAGGTCTGTGCCCCTGCCCATGCTGAGTTAGTCAGCTGTGCTGGGCACCTCTTCCCTTCTTGTGTGGGGAAGACAACATGACCCACAAGAGTTTTATAGACTACCCACAGGAGTTTTATAGACTTTCTGCTGAGTAATCACATATAGTGACAATATACCCATAACCAATCCGGTTTTCTCTGAGAGGCTATTTACAGAGAGGAAAGAGGTTCTAGCCTTAGTCACACAGATCCTGTGACAATTGTCCTGGTGACAATTAAAGATTTATTTCCTTCTGTTCTATAAAGCTATCCTTTGTAGTCAAAGGAAGAAGTAAACATGCAGACATGCATGGTTCATCCGTCTCCCATCCCAGAAAAGCTCACCAGGACAGACCCTAGAGCCTGTCTTGTCTTCAGAGAACTTCCTTGGCATACATAGCTGCTTTCTTCCCATCCCGATAACATTTACTGGGAGTGGATAACACAGCTCCAAGTTAACATACACTCATTTTTTGTCTGTTTTACAGTGTTCCCTAAATCTGTATAATCCCATACACTATAAATTAATGAGTAGAACTTATTTAGCTATCTCTGCTAATAATGCTGGTTTAGATTACAATGGATATAGTAAATAAATAGTTGTAATGCTGCTGTATAAACACTCAGCTGTACCCACAGCAAAATGATGAAGTGCGGCACTGGACTGTCTTTCAGGATGAAGAGCATCTTCTGTCTAAAAAGAAAGCAGAAACTGTAAGCAAAAACAGAAACGGAAAGAGGCTTCTCCTCTGTGATTTGTCTCAGTAAAACACAGGGTTAACATGTTGCCTTTCAGGCACTGAATGTGCTTCTTGAATACTTCCTCTGATGACCTAAACATGGCCTACAACAGTCCTCATAGTTTCCTATCTTAAATAACTAGCAGCTTGATTGTGATTTTATCTTCTTTTTTACTGAGACAGTTATATGAGAGTGCTGACCTTCAGTTAACTGCCTGTTTCCTCTGCACAGGGTACACAGGACGTGAGAGCTTGGTTCAATTAGGCGCGTTGAGTCGCACGTAAGTGCAGGCCTTGATCTCCACAAGCGATAGAATTGTTTTAGTTCACATGTTACAGTGGCTTTGTGGTCTACTTCTTACAAAAGGGCAGTCCCTGACTCATTTTTACCTTGCTAGTGTACATACACTGGCTGATATAGTGAAAGTACTGCCAAGCTTGCCAGTGTAGCTAGAAACAACAACAATTTAAATGTGTTAACAGCTCTTCAGCATCTCAGGCTGTACTGATATTTAGCTATTTAAAACAATTTGTATACAACTTAGACAGTTAAAAATGCCATGACTGTTTATTTCATTTGAGAGAAGGAAAGGTTAGAGCCTACCAATATAATTGCTTTCCAGCTGAGGGTCTATCAGGACATTCAACACAGGGTTAAATAAGCATAGATGT
This sequence comes from Mesitornis unicolor, assembly GCF_000695765.1. Classification (NCBI taxonomy): domain Eukaryota; kingdom Metazoa; phylum Chordata; class Aves; order Mesitornithiformes; family Mesitornithidae; genus Mesitornis; species Mesitornis unicolor. The sequence continues at coordinate 75,516 of NW_010196282.1, forward strand.
TTTGTGGCACGGGGAGATACTATGGAAAGGGATATGAATTTTTTAAAGTACTAGCATACAAAGGGCTGAGCCAGCATAAGGGAAGTACAGTTGTAAAGGAGGAAAGTTTAGATGGACTGTGAACTCGAGACCTACTATTGTCCCTCTATCAAACAGACTGCTGGACTTGGAGGCTCATATCCACAGTAGGGCTTTGGGTTTTGATGGGTTTGGAATACCTAATTTTCCCCAAAGACTGTGCAGGGGCACAGGTCCCTAAGCTGGAGTAACAGATCCCACAAGACAGCTGCCTAAATGTTGACTAACACAGTGCTTGATGTTTCAGTGTTTACTTTACTTTTGCATCTGAACTGCAAAGCCTACTATACCTGTAAGGCTGGAAGGGCAACAGCTAAGTTCATCTCTGCATTGCAGCCTAGAAGTAGATCTCTGCGCTTTTGTAGAGAAACATAACCTTTGGTACACTTTACCAGGTCGGAAGCAGAGAACATATTTGGCCACAGCTCTGATGATTAAATCACTTCTCAAGGGTGGAGCATTATAAAGGAAAGATAGTTTTATCTGTCTTCTAATTAGCCTCTTAATTTTGCCTCACTGATTTCTTAAGGTTGTTTCCCCATAGTTTCAGATTTTTGGCACAATGCTTCATGATAGGTCTATGGGGATTGAGGCAAGACAACAAAAGCTACATAAACAGCTATTCATTAATTCTGTCATTATGACGTAAATTGGTCAGTCTGGTTGATTGAGAGGGAATTGTCATTCCTTACTGAATGATATATTTTTGCTTTTATTGATTCCATGATCATTTCCCATTACAGTAAAACCTTCCTCAAAGACACTTTTAAACATGGGATTCCATAGCTTTCTAGTGTCTCTTAAAATGAGACTCGATATATTTTGTTAGTGGATTGTGTGAAGTGGCAGTTAAGGTAAGAAGAGATCCATCTTATCTAGTCATATTGCCCTATCTTACAGCAATGCAGACAGGCAGATGCTATAGTAGCTCCAGCAACCACTGCCCACTCTGTCCTAGAGGACCTGATAGATCAGCAAGAAAAAGGAAATGCGTATGTGCTATGAAGGAGAACTGATAAATGGATGGAAAGTCTCTGTATTTTCATACAGTTTTAGCATAGGTTTTATTGGTAAAAACTGCTTAATTTATAGGGGTTAGCTGAAAGATTAACTGACATGTATAAAGTACTTTGAACATTTTTTTTAAAACAAAATGTGCCAGAGCAACCCTGTATTAATATTATTTAGTTGCTGGAAAAAGGCAATCAGAGTTCTTCATTGTTATCTTGCTCCTTGTCTCGCTCTTTTCCTAATTCCTCAGGCTTATAGTGTTCCTCAGTAGCATCAGATATTAATATCTTTCAATAGCAGAAATTAGCAGTAAAATGGTTTCACCTAGAGGGCTATTCCTGGACTGAGGTTTCCATTTACTACCATTGCAATGACACAGAAGAAGCTGACAAGCCATGACTTACATAGTTCAGGACTGGAATCATGTTACTTAATTTTAATCTGCCTGTTCAGTTCCATAATCAATGGAGAGGAATAATTCCTTCCAGAGAGCAATGATCCCATTTACAGTCTGAATCAGGGTCTGGAAATGACCACATTTTTTGTCAGTGCAAGAACCTGGGGTGATTAGGCTTCTATTTTATGTTACTAACTAAACACTTGTACAGGGAAGGAATAAATGCATAAAGCCTTACCACTAAGTGCTAGACAGACACAGATAGAGGAGATTAATTGGAATGTCTTAGAAGATGCAGCAGCAAAACAATATTGTGACTATGTTCAGAAGCATTTTTATGTTCTGTTTATAATCACTGATCATATGGTCCATTGCAGGAAACTTTTTTTTCCTTATGTCACTGCTAATTCTGTTTCTGCCCTTTCAGATCAGTAAATGGTGGTCACATACTCCTATTTCTCTCTATCAAATCTTCCAGACTGAGTTATTCTGCTTTATATGAATACTGTTGCTCTGAGAGTTGGGATTTACTCATAACTTCACAAGCTAATGCCAAAAACATCAGTGAATATTGATGGAAAACCTTCGTTCACTAGTACAAAAGAACAAGTAGTGAGTAAAAAGTCCATTTAGCCTCTTTCGAGACAACATCATATTAGCTGTAACTAAACTGTGCCTTCTAAGCTTTTCTTGGCTGCAGTATGTCATCCTAATTACTCTACAGTGTGTATCACACACTTTTGCAACTCTATTTTACCTTACACTTCCTTACAGTGGCAAAAAGTGTTAATATAATAGATCATAATGTGTCAGCAGGACATTAGAGGATTCAAGTGGTATATTCTTATCTTTCTAGGACTGAGTTATCATTATCTAACTACTTTATCTTTCACTCCTGAGAACTGTGGTTGAATTATTTGGTGATGGGAGTTTTCCTCGTACCACTATGCACGTGTTATCATGGTTTCCTTTTAACTCTACTTAGCTATATCCAAAAGAAAGCATGAAAGGAAGACAATAATTTAACTGGGAGAAAGAAGGAGAATGTGTGAGAAACAAAAGCAACAAAAAGACTATCCAGTCTGATTAATTCAATGTTCTCGAGTGTATATGTGAACAAACACCATTTCTATATTCCCAGGTTGTATACTGGTAATCCTGACAGCATATATATAGGTCTGTAATGTCACTAGCATGGACTCAGATTAGTTACTGTAATACGTTTATTCCTTTCTTTTCTATATGCTATAGATTATATCCACTTACTAGTTCAGACTGCCCAGGGAAGGTGGCAGGATCTCATAAAAGTAAGAGATATTATTAGAACAGCAAAACGTATGTGTAAGTTTGGGGCTTGGATTGAACATTGATTTTGAGAAGGGAATGGGCAGCAGTGTTGTTTGGTGTCATATGACATCAGATTGCATTATAGAAGTATAGGGTGAGAGGGTCATGGTGAAATACCTTTGTCCCTCGTCCCACTGGAAGCTCCTATAGATAACAGCACAGAATTGGCCATAAGACACAACGGTGCTCCCAGATGTCTCTGGCAGAGTAAAAAGGATCGGTGTTAGATCACCTGGCTGCCAGTAACAGGTCAGCTCTGAACAGCCACCAGATAAATCTCACTGTGGTGCTGTCCTGTCAAGAACATGAGGTGTGGATTGGTTGTGGTTTTTTTCTTCTCCTTAGGACTACCCTTTGATTTAAATTCAGTTTGGCATACTGTCTGCTCACAGGTTTCCCAGAAATTCTTTCTAGCACTGGAGAATGAATTATCACATACCTAATGTGATTAATGCGTATATGAAAATAAGCTTTCCCATAAGTGAAGAAATATAAAAGTAAGTTTCACATGGCGATTTATGAATACAAAGACTACATCCATCTTATTCTGGAAATCCATGTAATTTAACATTCAAATAAAAGTTAGTGTGTGCATGCATCACATTACAAAGGTAATATGAAAATCACTTTGTCACATCTACAGTGAACCAGTGTTACCATATATTAAAATTGTCGAAATCAATAAGCATGCTAAATATTGCAATATAGCTTTAAGTACCCACATTTTTCATATTCCATTGAAGAAATCATATTTTCAAAATGCATTTGCCTGTCATCATAAAGATATGTGTCTGTGTGTATATATATATATAAGGTTGTTGGATTGTTTCCAGCTGAGACCATAGCCTTACTGTGTTAGGAGCTGCACACATTTAGTACATAAAATAGCTTATAGCTGCTATGAAGTACTGGTGGTACAGCGACACAAGAAATATTTTCTTTCCTTGATCTCTGTGTTAAGTAGTCTCATCCATGTATTTGGATGGTAACTAAGGAACATGGTCTAGATCTTCACAGCTGTAGAGTTCACTATAACTTCTAACTTTAGGAGCCCTCTCATCTACTGAAGCCATCCCCAAAACACTGGTTAAACAACCCTGAAATCATCCTCTGAAGCTGGCTAAACATGCCAGGAGGCAAAGATAGAATATATCTGTCTGAGAGGGCCAAACAAAGGAAGATCCTTCTGCTCTGTCTGCTCCTTCTGATCCTTCTGCTGAATGTATTATCTCAGAATGTCGTCTCAATTAGACACCTAAATTCATAGCTGAAGGAGGAGTGACTGCTCCCATGATAGTCACTAGTCTAGGGTCTAGACCCTGGCCTACAGGTGACAGAAAATCAGAACTAAAGCCTAAATCAGGTCAGAGGCCCAAACTCACATCCTACCTGTGTGCTGAAAGCAGCTTCTGAGACGCGCCTACAGACAAACCTCCCCACTCTTGTTAGTCAACACCTCCTCTGACAGGCAACTCTGGGGCTGCCCTCATCCCTGTGAACTGTGGGATTGCAAAGATGACTCTGTCTAACCCCAACTTGCAGCTCTAAATTTCCTGTTATTAATTTGTCTTCAGAATAATAGCTTGCCTTCAGATCATTCTGCTACGTCTAAGTGCCCTATGCACAAATGATCAAGTTTTTCCTTCTCTCAGACTTTTCTTTGACTGGCTGAGTTGACTGAGCTCCTCATAAGCCTCTGGGAAAAAAAAAATTTCTTTGAAAAGTTCCTGAAGATTCCCAGGCTTTTTCAGACACTACTACTGTGTACAATATTCTGGTAAAAGTCTCACCAGCTCTGTGTGCAGAGGGAGGGTCATTTCCCTAATTTCCAGATACCACTATTTATGTATCCAGAAATATTAGGCTTTCTAGCTTCAACATAGTACTTGAGAACCCATGCTGAGGTGATTATCTGTGATGATGTTCTCTGCTTTAGTTGGAGATCTTGCTGTGATATGCTGCAGTAGTGTGTTTTCCTACCATTATTTCTAGCTTATATTTTTTTCCTTGCTTTTGAAAAATAGTTGTGCAGAATTTGTTTCTATCCTTACACTTTCTTAATCCAGAATCAGATAGAACAGTTACATCATACAGGTTTTCATATTTTGCATTATCTTAAATACTCCAGTCCACTATTTCTGCTAGAAGCCTGTTCTACAAGAATTTTTCCATACTTTTTTCAGAATATCAGTGGGGTCAGTATGTTCAAAAAAAGGCTTTTAAGTTATTTATGCACCATTGTGCAAATCAAGACAGATCAGATTTAATTCAAACCAATCCCACTAATTTAGATAGGCTTTAGATACAGGATGAAATAGTCAGATTTTTGAGAACTCAAAGCACACACAACACATCTGCAAGTCTACATGAGTTGAACAAAATAGTGTATTACTCATTGAACTACCTCAGTTCACTTGGCAGACTTCCCCCAGATTTGTGCACAGTATGGTTGGTTATTACCACTCTGTAGTTAAAGCTGTCATTTTCTTAGGATTAATTTTAACTATAAGCCTTGCTCAAATTACCTGATTTTTAGAACCACTAGAAAGCAGCTTTGTACATTTTTATGGTTTTAAACCAACCTCACCTTTGGTAGATTTAGCAAGTACATAATCTCTCCCTCACTCTGTTAAGAAGTCCTTAGAAGCCTGAAATTGCGAGAGTTAAACTGTGTGTGCTCTCCCTCTTTCTTAACCCTATTCAAAAGAGACACAGAATATAACTGGCATATTCTTGTATTGGAGCTGGCCCTGTTTTAAATGCACATTAGAGAAACCACCAGCTATTGGTGTTTAAAATAGCTATTAAATTGCTTTAGTCTGCTTCAAAGAGGAAACGTCTAGTTCTAGGCTTGGGGTGAGTAGTAAAGATGATTTTAACAAATGTCTTTATTCTGTCTTTTGCAAAGCTCTATGTAGAAGCCTTACATCTCTTACATACAGCAATGTGTTTAGTTTAGTGGATGTAGTTTGAAGTTATTCAAGGGCACATGGGTTTTTGTGTGCAAGTAGGGCAAATTATTGAATTAATTCAATCTAACAAGAATTATCTAATTACAGTAACAACTGATACAAATTCTGTATACCATATCAGAAACTGAATAATCATATTCTGTACACAGATCTTAATAATTTAGAGCTAATTGAAAAAGGGAAGTTGAATCATCTGCTGCAGAAAAGAGCTCTGCAATTTTATCTGTGTCAGCCTTATATGTCAAGACAAGATTTGGAACTCAACAATTTGGTCATTTTGGATCAGATTCAAAATGTTTTACATATTCAGAAAAACCTATGGATAAAAAAACCACTTCAACCCTATAACGTGATACCAGTAATAAAGAGCCATGTTAAGAAAGAGTAGGCAATTTTAAAAAGACAATCTAAACAAAAGGATAATTATTACCTTCTATTAATTTCAGAAAGCAACACATGGAACCCTGTTTTGGAAAGAGTTGGTCAACTTAAGCTGAGTAAGTTTCAGTTCCTAATAGCAGCATGTCAACAGACTAAATCCCTGGCAAGTTCAGACTTGCTTAGGCAGAAAAAATAGCACCACTTTGATTGCACAGACTTGAATGACAACACTGAGTCTCAGCTCTCAGCCTTTGACACTTGTCTCTGTTTTGAGCTCCAGCTCAACAGCAAATTCCTTACCAGAACTGATACTGTTAAATGACCTATTGCTGACTAATTAATGCTCTAGAAGTGTCTCAAATTGCACCAGGGGTGATATTTTCTGAAGAGATGCAACAGCACTGCACATCAATATAAACAACAAAATATAGTTGTATAAAGTTGGTCCATAGAAGTTTTGTTTGGAGTAGTGTAGTCAGATGTTTTGGTGTGCAATTGTTTTTTAAGTGTCAAAAAGAAAAGAAGGCCCATTTTGCATATATAGCCCTTAAAAAAGTTAATATATATGTTAAAAAGTATTCAGCTCTTATACACAGGGACACTGAGGGACTGACTTTTGCAACAGGTTGCAGAAGATCTTACAACAGAGTCTGGACCCCAAGTTGCCTGCCATAAGCTGTTTTCCAGCCACTCTGCCATGAAAACATTATATCTGATTTCCAGAAGTGAAACCACATTTCATGTTTTTATTTCAATTGTATCGGTAGACTCAGAGTCAGAATGATATATTTTTTCAGTTTCATCTTCCTAAAATCCTAAATGCTAGCAAGCTGTCTTTCATGAATTTAATCATGCTATTTTTATGGCACTATCATTTTTGTGTGCTGCCTGATTATACTAAGACTTAGTCTCCAGCACACAATTTTCTTCCTCATTTTCAGTGCAACATGAGCTATAGTCATTCTAATATTTCCTACCAGAAGTATTTATTTCCCTATTTTCAATCATTAGAAGTAATTATAGAAGTTGTCTTCCTTTTCTTTGTCTGTGTTTGTTTTCCTATCTCCATGAAATATAATTTAGCTTGAAATTCCTTGAGGACTTCATGTTTATTTTAACCTTATTTATATTTAATAATAATAATGGACTGATACCAGAAATAGCAGATCTAGACACTCTGGCGGTGTAAGAATCCCTCCTTTCATTTTTGTTTACTCTTTGTTTTACTTTGTTAAAAAAGTAGAATTCTATTTTTGTGATTCCAATATGTAAACTTCTTGGAGCTTCTGAAAAAAATTTCAAACATTAAAAAAAAGGGTAAGTTTTCCAGCATCAGGGCATGCAGTGTGATATGTGGTTTTGTTCTGAATATTCTTAAAAATATCAGGCAATATCCAGGTGCATTTCAGGAGGTGTTACCAAAACTAACTAAAAAAGCCTTGTTGATCCTCTGATCAACTTTGTTCCCCTATTTAAAAAACTGAATTTTATCTTGGTGAGTGCTAAGACCTTCCTATGTCACTATGGGACAAGATCCATCTGTTAAAATTGAACATTTTACCATACCTCACTTACCACTTTAAAGTTCTGCCATTTCTCCTAGCGCTTTTATCTAAAAAGTGATCATAGGTGTAAAAACTTCCTCTGAAAAGGCAAAAATTACTATGACTAAAACATGACTGTGAGCAAGATAAAGGTAAATTTGGCACTTAATAGATGGAAAATGTAGAATCTACCTGTTTTGTTAAAATATTCTACATGTCACATGAATACACCCTATGGGTAATAGTAGCAGAAAGTCTTACCATACAAAAATCTTATGACCCCAAAAAGGAAAGAATTACACAACCATGAAATGGGAAAATCACTGCTATATCCCCTTCATTTTTTTAAAATTTGTTTTTTAATGCTAGAAGTTGCATATCAAACACTGTTCCTAGGTTTGTAACTGGCACAACTATGCAATTAACAGAAAGAACATTTTGCATGGATACCCATCCTTAGTCAGGTCCACCAGCATGATCTTCCTAGTCTAGTTCTACCACATTGAATAAGTATATTGAGAACTGAGCAAGGCTAACAGTAGACCAAAGCCTAAGTCTTTGTTCAAGCTTTAAATCAGGCTGATGATAAAAGGAAAACAAAGGTAGGGCAGATACTGGAAATGAGGATATGGGTTATCATGCTTAAATGGCAGCAGGATGTGGATGTCTGATGATGTCAAGGGAACTGTTCTCCCTGCCATAAAACAGCAAAAAAATCAGTCTTACACAAAATCACAGCCGTGACAGCAAGGTTAAAATTTGGATCTCCAGAAAGATTTTTTGCTCACTCTTTGCAAAACTGTAGAAAAGAAGAATGTCACTTTTATTTACATAAACTAGAATAAATATTTATAAAAGAGTTTGACCCTCAAATTTCATGGTGTAAAGCATGCAAAACTAACCCTATGTCCGGAAAAGCTGACACCTTCCTCTGGAACATCTAGCACAGATTATTGTTATCGCATAACATTGAATAACAACGAGCATTGATCTGATTCACAGCAAACTTTTCTGTGGCTTCAGTGGGTCATGTGAATGCAAAGCAAGAGTGAGGTTCAGAGGCTTAAAAATTGCTGTATTTATAGTAGAAAAAGAGAAAACATCTCTGCCCTGAATACTGGAAATCCAGTTTTTTTAATGATTTTCCTTTTTACTTTTGAAGTATATGTAGCTTTAAATTCAAGTACACATCACCATGTCTGCTGTTGCCAACAAAGCTGATGAGGAAATGTTTTGTGATTTCTGATGATATCCGAGTAGAATAACAATCATTTCAGAGCTGGACTTGAAGCCTCCTTTTGAAATCAAGTACAGCAGAGGACACCCTGCAAGAATTTTCCCTCTCCTTTCCTTATGTGAAAGTATTCCTAAAGACAGTATGAATATTCACAAGGTCTCACTACCATCAGCCAAACTGGGCTCCAGATGGAGGTCTTTTAATAACCAAGTGATACTTAAGATTTCTTCTTCCTCTGCTGGAAAAGGTGATGCCAGTAGCAGACAGGATCTGGCCCTCAGAAAACAAAAGAACCAGTTGTGATCTTGCGTCTGCCACTTGAGTGATTGCATGCAACTTCTGTGTGTGTTTTTTTGACTGCATATTTTGAGATCTTCTGAAAAGGAATTGTCTTAACACTAGTATGGCTCTTTTCTAAGTTGAGACACTGCTAAAAAATAATGAAAGGAGACAATTTGCCTTATGTGACACAGCTGGACATGTTTTATTATTGTTTTGTTTCTTTATAATGTTTTTCCTTTGTTCTTCACTCTGCATCCTTATACTGTATCCTGAAATCATTGCAATACAAAACCAACATGATATTTGCAGCGATCCAAGACAAATATTCATTGTTTCAATTACTTTGCTGCAGAAATAGTAAATAGAATAATGAATAGGAACACCTGGATCTGTCTTTGGACCAAATTTCCAAATTACTGCAGACTTGCCAATGTCCCTTGTATTTTAAACGGTGCTTATGCCAGATCCCTATGAAGGTGAGACAATCCATCTCAACAGGACTGACCCACTGGGAAATAAAAGATCACTTTAAGTTATCAGGAAACTTTATAATAAAAGGTGCACTTTCCTGATTATACATCCTTGTCAGAAATACCAAGACAGTGTCTGAGTTTTGTGTGGCTTGCATATCTGCTTTAAGGCTGCTGTGACAGCAAATCTTGGCAGAATTAAATATGAATCTTTGCATGTGGTTTCTATAAATCCAACATTTTCCACTTTACAATCCAGAAAAGATGATTGAGCAGATGGTAATGCAAGCCACTGGATTTATGCAATTTTTTGCTAAAACGGGGAATTTTCACTCTCAAGAGCAGCTTATATATGAGGGACTGGAAAGGCTGAATACTAATTTTTTGGCAAAGCACCATGCTCACATAACTTAGGTACACAAATACTAGTTATAAATAAGCTGACTGTAGGAGGTACAGAAAACAAATTCTTTCTGTGTCAATGAATTATCTCTCGAGTCAACTTTATATATTCATATACATATATATTTGTATGCAATCTTTTAATCAATTTATAAAACAAAGAACTAATGCTTGTCTGCATTTAAATAATCTAGATAAAAATATGTTAAAACCAAAAAATCTAAAGATCTGATTGCATGAAGTGTAAGCAAGGACATAATAAAAATGCATTTTTATTTTAGGAATTCTTCTCAGGAGCTGCTGTAATCAGTGACTCAGCACATAACTTATTAATAATGCTTCATGAGATGCTCTTTCAGCAGGTTTTTAACTTTCCTACTGGGGCCCCATGCAAGCTGAAAACAAAGCCATGCATTTTATTATTGCTCTTTTTTTCTTCTAAGTTTTCCCCGAAGGCTGAAGTCTCTCAGCTTTGCCTGGGAACTGTATGCAGAAGAAGGAGTTTCCACAACATTTCTAATGACCGTGCTTTTGCATTTGTCACTGGATGATCCTTCCTGTTGTAGGATCTGTCAAGGGTATCTTTCATGCTTCTCCAAGATTTTCAGAAAAAAAACCACTGTATTAACCTCATCATAAGGCCATGGAAGGAAAATCCATCTTTTCTACTATCAGGCACAGCAGCATGGATGTTGAGTGTGTGCTCATGCTCAGGCATCTCTGTAGTCAGTAGGAAGTGAAAAAATCTGCCAAGAAGTAATTCAGCCAACTTAAGACCAGAGTGACCTTCCTCACTGCCTTTCACTTGCTTTTAACACAGAGATTCCTTGGACCATCATGTGTCCCACCAGGATCTATGTTTTTATCACATCTGTCACCAATGTTCTTGTGTTGACAGTCTTGCTGTGGATGGACTTCTGTGCCTTATGAGAGTTAACCAGCCTTTGCATAGACACAGCAGGCTGTGAAGAGCAGTGTTTAGGATCAGCATCCTAGACTGAAAAATCCCCCAGCAGGGACTGTCTTTATTTGCAACTCATACAGAGTTGAGCACACTTTTTGGCTCTTTACAGTGAGCAATAATTCCTAATAACAGCACTGTCTGCAGGCCAAAAATGCTTTGATGCATCTCAGCTTGTAATCCTGGAGCCTGTATTAATGTTTCTTCACCAGCTTATTTTCTGAATGGATCCTACGTACTTTCATACCAATCAGGGTGCGGTTTTTATTCAATTGTGGCTTCCAGCCTCCCCTACCCTTTATAAATGCATTTTAGATTTCTCATTGTGTGCTTGATGCTGCAAAAAACTCAATGCGCTAAAATGCCCACTAGCCTTGGAACATTTCCTGGTGGTGCTTCACAGCATAAATCCCTGCAGAGCAGACTCAGGACTGCAGCAGTCTCCTGAAGTCTGTTGACCATTGTAAGAACTTTGTGTTTCACTTTTGCCATTCTTGTGAATTTCCTTAAAGAATCATTAAGGATGTTGTATGGATAGAATATTTTAACTTGGTAATCACATGCAGGTAATTTAAATGAAGGGCACAGCTCTTTCTCTCACCATCAAAAACATGTCTGTTGTCTATTACCTCTGAAAGTCCCCACCTCCCCTTCAGCCTTTGCTCAGAGAGTCTACATTTCTGATCAGTAGCAGATGGAAGAAAATTATTGAACTTACACATAAGGACCAGATCCTGCAGTCCTAGCTCCTTTCTTATTCTGGCAGTTTTCCCATTGACTTCAGTGCCAGAGTAATAAACACAGAAGGACAACTGGATCTGTAGCAAAGATATTATTGTCAGCTTCCTCTGTGTTTCTCAGAATATTTTTCATAGACTGATTACTGAGACATAGGGAAGAATACTTTTCCTACCCAATTTCTTGTTCATATTCACTATGTCTAATGAGATTCCACTGTGCCAAAGTAATGTATTTTAAATTTAACATTCAAATTGTAATTCACAATAGCTATGTGGCAAAGGAGGCAACACCAGTCAGAAGACCTGACATTGATCTGATACAGGTGAATCCTCTTTCCTGGGGACTCTGTGGGATCATGGATAAATCCTTTAACTGTTTTGTCCTTCTGTTTCAAGATAATAATTAATCCTTTTCAAATATTTTTAATATCTGGGTAAAATGAGCTTTGCAGGTAGTAAGTAGCATTGTGAATAGGATAAATCATACATAGATCACATTGGTCACTCTATGGAACGTAGTTTACATCAAGGAACAACCACAATGAATCATTCCATATGGACTTGCTTACTTTGAAAGGAGCTGATTTATTTCCAGGGTCTAATAAATAATTCAAGTGAGTCATTATTTTAACATTGTATACCTTTCCTGTTTATAAGCAGTAGCGAGAACAATCTGGAAATTATTTCAGAAGGCATTTTCATTTTTGCAAATCACAATCCCAGACTTTGTCTTCTACAACATGCTTTCTACTTACACTGCGGACAGTTTGGGGATTTGGGTTTTCTTTTACATTTTATTCTAAACTCTTGGGGACAGAAACCCTGTTAAATTTCTGCATGTAAATAAGGAATGACAGCATATCCATTAACAAATATGCATTTACTAACTCATCACAATTCCAGTAAATTCAGTAGAAGAAAAATGATCCCATGGTTAGGTTTTTCAGACAGAGTTTCCTTCTCTGTCCATATGTTTCCTGCATGACTTTGAATATCTAAACCTCATCCTACTTCCCTTTCACTTACTTAATTGAAGTATCTGATTTTCTACTCTAACTCTGTTATTGATGGAGAAAAACAGGCACCTCCAATGTGTCTACCATTTATCTGTATCCACCCTTGAGATGGGGTAAGATGTGATTGAGCAGAACTCAATTGTTTGATTTTGATAGTTACCTAACCACCTTTGTGAGCCTGGTCCTTATTTTCTCTGTGTCTCTTCTTAGTTTTTAAAATAGAAATTATTTTAATACTCTCCTGAGATTATCCTGTTGCTGACAATTAAAGAAATTATTAATAATGTATCAATGAACTGAAACAAATGATGTGTGGGAAGACCAGTCAATAGCTTCTTAACAGAGCTCTTAAGATTGATAAACAAGACCGAGGATTTCAACATAGATGTAGTAGTGGCAAGAATTTAGCACCCACAGTGTGAGAGCCTGGGAAAGATCCAGCAAAATAAAATGTACCGATGCCTTCCTGGTTTAGGCATAACTAGTGTAGATCAGCTGTAAATGAAATAACTTAAGGAAGGTTGACTGAGGTCCAAACATTTCTCCAAGAGGCAAAATAAGAGGATTAGGTCACTGTAATAGTCTCAGTGCTCTTGTGTAGATTACCCCAGATCTATTCACAATTATCTGATTTTATTCTGCTCTAAATCCAAAGTTTCCCTCATAGACTTTTTTTATAAATTCATTGAACTCTTTTCACAATCAGAAATACATGGATTTTTTTCTAAGAAGTGCTCACAGTATTATTCATTGTTATGATTCATTATTTGTATATAGTGTCATGTGTACTCATGGTTTCCACCACAGTGTGTGCAGACGCACTCATTGGTCTGCAGTTTTCCAACTTACAGCACTCTCATTCCAGAGGAGTTTCAGTCTCTATAAAGTAGAAATGGTTGTGAGAAGCAAAATTAAGAGGAAATAACAACAAAAAAGTCGGATTAATATTAGCCTGAACAGGAACAATCAGTAACAATTAAATAGTGAGGAGGTAAAGGCAATTTGGCATGGGTGAGTAGGTTGTAATAAAACAATGAGATTAAATAAGCAAAAGAAAATTTAGGTTGAAAACCTGGAAACTTTTCGTAACAGTGAGCTTTATTACACTAGAAATAGTCTTCTGGGGTAATCAGTGGAAACAGTATCAGGTGAATCAATTTATTACAAAATGAAAAAGCTTTGAGTACAGGGAGATTCCAACAGAAATGGATGAGTGGGTTTACCTACTGTTTCCTTTCTTCACTATACAGCTAAGGGATATCTAAGAATTAAGAAAGAACATAAACTGGGAGGGAGAGATACAGGTTTGATACCCAGACTTGCCACATATTTTCTGTGAGAACTTGATTAAATCATCAAAGTTCTCATTTAGAGCTGACTGCGAAATGATTCTCACTACTACGTAGAATGTCAAGGTTCAGGGAAAAAAGAGTTGTCCTTAACCAGGATGAACTTTGGTATATCGCACCACAATGAAATTCTGTGGGAATAAGAAAGGCAGTGACCTCCCATTCCCTTGGTACTGCTCAGCTTTCTGGCTGTTCGCTTGGCAACCATCTGGAGTCAGCACACTGAGGCTTCCTTCCAGCAGGTGCAATTTGTGCTTTACAGTGTTTCCTCTATGGCAATCCAGGAAAAGCACAAATAAAAACATGTACCCACAGGGTTAGCCTAGTCTCTCCTTGCCCTACAACAGCTCATCTACCTTTCTTACATACTGGGCTGACAGAGAACAAGCCCTTCCCCATTACTGCCTCCAGGAGGGCTGCTTCACATTTCACAGTGGAGGCTGTCTGGGGCTTTGCTGGCTGCTGAGAGGGAGAAGGAGCAGCAGCATCTACATTTGCAGCTTTGCTCCCTTCTGATTTTGTGCCACTGGGAACTCTATACCCACAGCAGCTGCCAAGATAAGGATAACTGTAGCATTGGATCTCTCCCTGAGCATCTTTGTGGAACAACATACAGTTGTCATATAGAAAACCCATGCCGTGATCTGCTGCTTTGGTAAATGAAGATCCAACACATTTCCCCATTACTTGTGCTGTCACAGTTGTTGAGTTTTCACTGCCTTACGGACAATCTGTGAAATGAATGCTCTTCACAGCCCGCAGTCACTTGCACAACAAACAGCCACTAAACATTTTGCTGCCTTAGGCAACCAGGGTTTGACTGATATGTGTGAACTGGCTCTGGCTGCTTGTGCCTCCATTTGCTGCTACAAGCTACTGGAGTTGCTTGGTCACTGCTTTGTTTCTGTCTGCTTTGCCTCATAGCAGAAAGCCCAGGACGAAACAGGTATGAGGAAGAGGAACAAAGAAACTGAAAGTTCTTCGAATTTGACTAACCCTCCAGCCTCCTGCTAGGCAATGGCATTTCTGAACATTCAATTTTATTTTCCTTCCCAAAGATTTTTCTCCAACTGCCTGTCTGCACGCACTGCATTTTCTTTCCCTGTCAGTCACTGCTCTTACAGAATCAACTGCGTTAACTGGTTTGTGCTGCAGTTGCAGGCAAATCGCAAGGGGAGCATGGCTATCAGTGACTGTGTCTTTGTAACGTGGATTATTTTATACCCTGGAAATGGCACAGACTTGTTCAGTTGTTAATACCATGTCCTACATCTTATTTGGCTTTATATATATTGTTAGTGTGAAAAATTTCTCTGAGATTATCACCTTCAACAGGAAATTAGTAAGATATGAAGAGATTCATAGTTAGCTATATAGTGTGATCTCCTGCTTACTACCTGTAAGATTTTAACAACAGTCATGCCCAGAATTTCCACGTGCAAAGAGGTGATATTGCACTAGGGGATGCGTGCAGATGACATGAGACAATCTTTTTCTCAGTCTAAGCAGGCAGGACAAAGAATGGAAGCAGTGTTTGCCGGTGCAAAAATAGTGATAACACAATAAGTGACACCATATTTGACATGAGAAGCAGTTAAATCTTATCTCAGTGCTTTTACAGCAAGTTCTTCTTCTGCTCCAGTCTCATTCTAATATTTCATTCAGCTATGTTCAAGCAGGATTTATACATGCATAACATATATATCTGCCAGCAACAAAGATGACCTGCAAGAAGAATTCTTAATGTCTTACAGTAGTGAGCTATCTGTAAAATAACCCTGAAATTAAATCTTTAAATAACTACCTAAAGCTCTCTTTTACCTTCCAGTTCGGGTGACACTTGTCAAAGAAGCTTTTATTCATGTCTGCTATTTTTTGGACTGTGGGTAGCGCTGCTAGAAGAAACAGGTGTTGGGATATGACTGGACATGCATGTTAAAAATTTCAGTCTGCTGCAAGGGTATCTTGTATGTGGGCCCTTTATTTCTTGATTAATCACAGTACCACTAGTCAGTCATTACAAGGTGCTACAAGGCAGCTTTCTTTTAGCAGTGGCAGCAGAAGCTTGACTCCCTGTGTATAAACAGTGTCCTCAGCCACAGTTACAGCCAAGATCTCAGTATACCAAAGTATTCCTGTCTTAAGCATCTGCAGAAACAGACCAACAGAAAACACCAAGTAGCAGCAGTATGTGCCTTGAATGTGTCCCCTGCAACTCCAAGGCTACTAAATAACAGATTGAGGCGGGAACTGCAGTTAACTAAAGCAGAACTTGGTGCATTGCCATAACACAATAAAGGTCACTTCCACGTAGTAAGAAGGATTGCTTTTGCTCTGAGTTGGTATATCTCACCAGGATACATGGTAAATGGAGTGTGCGGTGTCAAGCAGAATTCTCTTTTCAGACCACTGAATAGCAACAGTCTCAATGCACTATGCCAAACATACCAACTCCAGCATTTCTGCAGGGAATGTACTATCCAATGAAACTGGGTTGGCAAAGCCATATATTTTGAGTCTACTAACCCATCTTCCTGTTCAACATTTTCTAGTGTGCCGGGTGTTTCAATTAACTTTTACTGCTAGCAAACCAAAGCAAAATGCAAACCAAGTTCTCCATCCTTTTTTTAACTGCAAGCACAGAAAATTTGTAACTCATTGTTAAACTCACATGTAAGCCTCTGCAGAATGGAAGCCAAAGTAAAGAGTTCAATCTAGATGCTACATTCAAAACTCCTTAAGCAAGAAGTAAAACATGAACAGTTTATTTTCTCTTCTCTTTGGATTTATGCAAATTAGCTTGAATAATTTCCAAATCTCAATTCTTACCAATAGGTGGCACCAACATTTTCTACTTTCTTCAAGACACATTTCCAGTACCTAGATTTAAAGTCTACCCCAGTGCCACATTATCTGTTAAATCATGATGAGTTCTGTTCTCTTCTTTTTTCTGCAGATTGTGGCTGATCACTATGCAGTGGCACATGTTTTCTTCTCTAAGCATTTCACAAACTTTGTGGGGGATTTTTTACTAGATGCATTACCGATACTTCAGACTGCTGTTCTCTTTCATGTTGTGGGAGGCATTTTAACAATGCTTTATTGGAGTCTGAGGTGGTCTTTTTTATGTTTGATGGCTTTCTTCAGCCTTTCACACAAAAATGTTACATATACCAACTTTTTTAAAAGTATATATATCAACTTTTTTAAAAAACGATCTTTCCTTCCTCCTGCTTCAGGTAATAAAAAATTGAAAAGTAGGTTTGTAAAAAAAGTCAAGTAATATTTTTTCTTGCTTCACGATTATATGATTGCAGCCTTTACAGCCAGGATTCTACTGAAAGTAATTTAATAGCTATTCCCTGAAAAGTTTCAATCGTGTGAGTTTTATAGTTGTTTTGGAGAGTATGACACTGAAACTCTGTCATAGGAAAAGTCACTGGAACCAAAAGCAAATACCTCTGCAGAACACTCAATGAACTGATTCAGAGAAAATTCACTGTCCTCCTTTTTGAGGGAAGATCCTTATTCCCAATGGGTGGATCCACTAGAAACTCTTCATCAGAGTTCAATGGTTTTGTTTACAAATAATAATTTTCTTGTTCCAAATTAATTCTCAATGGCCAAAAGACTCTGTGTTCCTACCTGGGATTCAGGTAAGACTGTTTTCTTAGTCTCTCCTTTTGAAGTTACAATAATCATTACAAGAATGTGTTTTCAGGATTGTAATAATCATTCTGTGAATAATAATCTCAACCTTTATAACTGATTTGATTTACAAATTATTTCCTATTCGCCTGAATTCATGATACTTTTGATCAGGAAACAGGAGTGCTGTTTCATCTGAAACTTAAAGTTTAAAGCGTGCCTACCTACCTGCCTATGCACACAAATCATTTCAAAGTGCTTTTTCAGTTTACTGTTCTGAGGAGTATTGTGCAAACAGAGCAAATTGTGTGGATGACTGCCAAGACTAATGAAAGTCTGGGAATCCAAGTGCCAACTTCATAGAAGTTAGTTTCCTCCTAAAATAATCTATACACCTGAATTGTCATCTTTATATCATGCTTTTTCACAAATTAAACCAAATCTCTTTATTGATTATGTGCCACCTTGTTGTGTTCTGAATATTCACTTCCCCACGCCTCATATTCATAGACTTGTCAGGAGTCATTTCCTCAATTGAGCATCACGTTTGCATATGCAACATGAGCACATGAGCTGAAGCAACTCCTAGGACACAAAAAATTAACCAGCAATATTCTTTACATCTCTGGTAACTTTGTGGTCAAGTTTTGTTCATGCTATACTAGTCAAGAAGTTCACAGAATCACAGAATCACAGAA
>NW_010196283.1:0-265 GCF_000695765.1 Mesitornis unicolor
TTGACGACCAGCCGCTGCTTCTCTGCAGTGTCACAGCCTCCTTCTCCTCTGACTTTTTAACGTTGTTTTAAGCCCAAAATATGGGGGGGGGTCTAGCAGTGATTGTGGCCCAATGTGGTCCCAGAGATGAAAGTGAACTCTGAGATGGGCATGCTAATGAGACTGCAGTAATTTACAGGGAGTTCAGGGCAGCCCTGTGGGGCTGGGAGCGCAGTCGAACACCCCCAGCGACCTCTGGAGCCGACCACCGGCCGCTATGGGGAAA
>NW_010196284.1:0-43141 GCF_000695765.1 Mesitornis unicolor
ACATCGCGTGTCCCTGCCTTTGGGCGCTAACAGCCCGCCAGGTACCCTGGCGCAGCCGCACGGGTAGAACTGACCCCCCTCGGGTACCAGAGGAGACGAGGTGTTACTGGGCGCGGCGACAGGCGTCACGGCCGTGCGAAGGTCGAGTTGTGGCTGGATGGGGTAACCCCGCGTCAAAAATGCATGAGTTACACCTGCGTCACTGCTGAAGCACTGACCTCACCGTAGGGACTGCGACAACCGGGACGCCCGAGGAAGCGGACGGGCGGCTCCCGCCACTTCACCCACAGCCTTATGTGGGTCTCGGCTGCCGGGCTGGGAACACAGCTGTCATCTGCCCTGCCTGAGGCCAACTCGGCCTCTCGGAGATGATCGAGCTGGGGATCATAGTCTGTAGCTAGATCTTAGATCTGTAGTTCATTCTCATTCTTGTCCCATCGTGGCACAAACACAAGCGCTCGTGCTGCAGAAGTCATGTCGTGTTGCTGCCCTGTTTTTCCTGCATGTTTTGCTGAGCACAATGGTGTCCATGTATAGGCCTGTATAGTGTTGTAACGGGGCTCTGGGTGGAAGTGGGAAAGCTGCTGAGCCTTTCAGAGGTGAAGTTTATCAAGGAGACACTTCAGCATCAGTTCATGCGAGGCTCAGTTCATATTCTGAAGATGCACAACTGTAAAAGCTGGAGATGTACTACTTTAAAATGGAAGAAGAGGTAGAGGAACCATGTGAAAAGAGACATTGTTCTGCTGCTGCCCAGAACACAGAGGCCTCTCTGGTTTTGAATTACCAGCAAAATGCACAGTTGGAGGAGTTGGAGAGAAACAGCTGAGTGACTACACTGTGTCGCTAACGTCTGCAAGCAAATGAAGTGCATGAGAGGCTGTGAGGTTATAACAACAGCAAGATGACCAAAGTTTACACAGAAGTTTAGGAAAGTAGTTTGGAGTTATTTAATTGGCGTTAGCGTTGCAAAATATCAGAGGGCAGGGTCAGAACTGACCAGTTTGAGTTACAGAGTATATTCTGGCTACAGCAATTCTAGCTATTGCACATCACTTCCCGCTGTGTCAGACTCTCCTTTACACAGGCCCTTTCCAAAAAATGTGCTTCCATCACAAACAGGGACAAATAATCACAATGACAGCTTTATTGCCATCTAAAATTGCCAAGAAATTACAAAAAGCATCCAGTGAACCAGCCACTCATTTTCCACAGCAGCTTTTACACTCAGAATACACGAACATTATGTTAACAGTACCATCTCTCTTGTAATCAGCCTCATTCATGAAGACACAGGCTTCTTACAGAGAAAGATCATACCATAAATAATTGAAACTATGCTTCCTTCAGATAATATATAAGCCTTTATTATTAACATTTTTATTACCCTTTTGGGTGCCTCAGCTGGATCTGCAAGAAGACTTTTGCCACATCCCTGCTACTTCACATGAATGTATGCAGAATAAAGGCAGAATCCAAAAATTCTGTGTTCCCAGTAATCCTGGGTAAATAATTTCATAGGTATATTACTAATACAGTGATGAAGCTCAGCTAAATCCTGAGTCTGACATGTTTTCTTCACAAAAATTTTATAAGACTTAGTTTTGTTAAGTACTGTGGGATCCTCCACTGGATTAGACTAGGGAAGGACAAAGGATACAGATAAAAAGCTTTTTCTTTCCACTATCCACATAACAAGAGATTTCCAAGAGGTCATTTTACTTCCCGGCATAAGCCCACTCTGATTCTGCATAACATCACCTCAAACCACACGAGTTTAACAGGAGATAAGGATGAAGTCAGCCCAGACTGTCAGTTATGGGAAGGAGACAGGATATGACAGGAGGTTATCCTAGTTTGTACAAAAATACCCCGCTCTGGTATGTTAATCAGTTCTGACAGCAGAACGAAATGGTGCATCCCTTATGTATCTGTATGCTACATCCTGTGCATATCTATATGTTAGTTGAAATGCCTGGAATAAAAGCCTTGAAATTAGGTAATGTTTAAAGGAAATGTGTCAGATATACTCATTTGAAACCAGTTCTCTGCAGTTCTTTGTGCAACTGAGCTCATAAAAAAATGTCACTCAAGCTTGTGCATTAGTGCTATTCTTGTTAATCTCAAGGGTCTCCCTGTCATGATAACGAAAATCCAGAACTTTCCTGATGTTGCTTGGAGTATTTGAGGGTCCTGCTCTGCATGGGCTATATTTTTGCAGGTAACAAGTCCCACATACAGATTATAATCAAATAATCCTTTCACCATTCAGGATCTTTCAGTCAGGTGAAGGAAATTTCAAATTGGAATGATTGAGTCAAATCAACTGTAAAAATTAAAAAAAACATGTATGATCTATGTTTCTACAGTAGAGTTGCCTTGACCTATATACTGAACATCTCGCAGTGCTCTGGCCTGCATAAACTTCCAAATTTTGAGGTATCGGCATCAGCTTTCTCATATAACCCTCCTAATGATTTGACTTCTGTAGAACAGTATTTATAACTGTGCTTTGGTTATATTTCCACAGCATAAAGAATGATAGGGTTTTCTTTAGGGACAACTGCTTTTTCAGCTGTTTAGTTCAGGCTTTGGGTTAAGCTCTGTTCCACCATCCAGGTTTTAAACTGTGCTTTGAGAGCAGCTGTCAAAGCCCTCCATCTGTGAGGAAGTCAGGCATCAGATAACGGGCAAAATACTGCTATGGCTGAAACCACCAGTGGGTTTGATTCATCTTTAACTGGTCAGAGTTAATAGCTTCTACAAAATCATGATGTTCCAGCAGGGTAGAAAGTTCTCCCAGGTATAAATACCATTAAGTTTATTGAGGTCCCAAATGACTTACACCAGTGTCTAATTCAGTCGCGTGCTGTGGACACAGGGACTCACTCACACCAACATGCAGAGGCCAATGTGTACTGTCTGCTGCGACCCCAGGGAAGTGCAGGTGATGGTGCCAGCAGCATGGCTCTTCTCTGTGTGCAGGCTGTCTTTATGCTCACATGCCCCTGCAATCTGAGATCAATAAAAATCAACCGAGTCCATGCTCTCGAGTCTTCAAATATGCAAGCCGCTTTTCTCTGCAGTCCTTTGCTCAGTATTTTATAATTCTCATCTTCCCTTGACTGCGTGCTCTGTGACTGCATTAGCACCTGCCTCTGCACTCCTTAGACTCTCTCTTTTCCTATCATGTCATGGATACGTGAGTCATCTTATTTGTGATCTGCTGAGCTGAGTGAGAGTCATAGTAGAGTTGTGCGCTTCAAGGCCATTAGTAAAGCTGCTAGAACTTGCATAATATATTCTTCTGTGTCTAAATCCCTGAGAGATTGAGTAACTGTTTTCTTTTTCACCCCAAGTGACTATGCAACGGGATGAGTCACAGTTGTTATGACAGAGGAACTGTAATCTTTGCGCCTTTCCAGTTTTGTTTGGCCAGAAATTTATTTTATAGGACACCTTTCTTCAATCTCCTCTAGGTCTTTATATGTCACCAGAGACCTTTTTACTGACTTCAGTTCACTTTAGATCAGGTGCTCTGGTCTGGAAACTGCGTTAGTTTAGGTTATTGGTAAAACAGATGGAAATAAGTGTTCACCTTTATCCAGTACCCTGGAATGATATTAATGAGCTGTTTGATCTCATTATTTATGAAAGCGTTAGTGAAACTTAAACATATTGAAAAGTATTTCACTAACATTAAATAAAAGCTTATTTAAACAAAAAGCCCGCCACAAACAGAGATATACTGGAGGGAATATTTTGTACAAAATATCTGTGGTGACATCTGTGAATGAGCAACAGAAGGGACCAACAACAGATGGCTGATAAAAAGGAGGAGGGAACGAGGGGTGCCTTGTGTGAATGTGGTACCCCTGCAAATCACACAGAGTGCTCAGATAGGGCTCTTTGGGGAGCAGGATCTGACCCAGGAGTGGCTGGCACTGTTGGAGCACCGATGGGATCTGGTAGTAACTGTCCCAAGGAGGAGCCTGGCAGCCAGAGGCACTGCTGGAGCTTGGCACCGTTGCTTTCAGGGACAGGGTGTGAGTGCAGAGCTGGACATCAGCCCCTGCCCCACCTGGCAATGCTGCTCTAGAGCACCTCAGGCTGTACAGGGCATCAAGGTTCCTTGGTTTTCATGATTTTTCCTTGCCCCATATATTTTATTATTGAGCCAGTATTTATTTCCTCTGTCTCTGTGACCCCATCTCTCCCATGAGAGCCTGCACTGAAATCCAGCTGGCCAGCCTTCTTGTATCAGCTATTGCTGCAGCAGAGTGAACAGCTTCTAGTGAAACAACAGTGGGAGGAAAAGTGAGGAATTTCTGGATTTAATCCTGCCTTGAGCAGTGACGAGTTGTGCGGCTTTAGGTGAGCCACAGGACTATGTGAGTCAAGACGTAAATTGAGAAAACCAGCATATCCTAGAGTCATGGCAGGCTCCATTTGTTCATCTTTCCACACAGCTTATCATCAAATGAGCACCTGACCCATTTTTTTCTCGTATTAAAAAGAGCAATATGGGGTCATACTGGCCATGGTCATTTCTTTTAGTTGGAGATTTCTTTTCCCCTCTTTTTCCATTGTCCCCCACACTGGTGCTGCTTCTTTCCAAGATGCTCTGAAGCTAGTGAAACAGTTTTTTCTCATAGATCTTCTAAATCATGTAAATCCTCCCAACATACCAGCTGACATTTTAGATGTTGCATTTTTGCACTTGTGCCAGGAAGCATCTAGCATGTTACAGTTGCTTATGCTCTGTTTTTTTAAAGAAAGGAAAACAATTCCTTCCTCTTGTGTCTCCAGCTGAGAGACTGTTTCTCCATGAGGAAAGATTTCACATGATCGTATCAATGCGTCAGATAAATCTCTTCCCACGTTTGATATTTGCTAGGTTGAATGATTGTTATTCAAAAGCCAATAGCTGAGATAGTTGTGTGATTGAGCATCTCTGGAGCAATTCTTTCCTTCTTTAAAGAAATTAAGAAACCATGTTATCTTCACAAATATTTCTCCTCATTTGTTTGTTTAAAGCTGGCCAAGAGTTCCAGAAATACTGTTAAGATAACAAAAATGGGCATCCAGATTGGAAAGGAACTCTGTATTTAGAAACTCTGAAATACTACTGGGGGTTGGCTGTGCTGTTAACTCTTTTCTGATTGCTCTGAACCACCATGGTACTGGAGAGTGAGTCACAGCATTCTTCTTCATAAATGATTTTCCCTTCCTTGATGATTGAGGAAAACAGTACCCTAGGGGAGTCTAATAATACCACACAATCTCTTCACTGTCTTTGTAAGGTAATGGCAGAAGTTGGAGGTTTTTTTCAGGCTCTAAAGGATGGCTTACAGTGTTTAATTAAAATATATGTCAGTATAACTCTATTTGTTACCTTGTTTTAGGGGCTTTTGCACACCCCAATGCTTTGACAGGCCAGCAATGCAGTCCTGGTGGATATTTACTTCTCAAAGCTGTTTTTTCCAAACACGTATTTAATATTGTTACAGTCCTCAAACAATTTCATGCAAGAGCCATCAAAGCAAAGCAGAAACGGACACACTGATGCCCATGTGTGTGTCAGAAAATTTCACTGCACTAGCAGTAGTTTCTGGGCTGAGAAATAGTCCCTGCAAGAACACTGAACCTTTAGTGAGATAAAACAGCATAAACGAGGTGCCTCTTTTCCTCTTCTGCCTGGATGGGTTTCATCTCACTGCCCTGAAACTGCCTACAAGGTAAGTATCTAATCCGTGGTAGTTACTGAGCTCTCTCTAAGCCAGTGAAGATGGAGAGGCAGGATTAATTGCTCTCTGATATCTGATCTGCCACTGCTCCCATAGTCCTGGCCTCTACTTACTATCATGGGAATTTTGATGTCTTGTTTTTACATGAGTTTTTGTGGTTTTAGAATGAAAGTCTGATTGTAGCCAGGTACTAATTTTAGGGAAAAAAATCACGTGTAAAACCTGGCGCATGCTGGTAATCTTGGCTCAGTTATCTGTTTGTAGGGGTTGAAATTTAGTTAGTGTTTTATGGTTAGGCGCCAGATAGTGTTAAGATGTTGCTTCACTGAAGAGCCATTATTTACTGTTAATAAAACTGATACCATGACACATTCCTTGTGGTGTCGATGTGCTATCATATCTTGGCAACAGTAACAGGAGGAATTATTCTGCCTGGCTTGCAGTCTTGTCCTCATTGTAAAAGGAAAAATAATGAGGCTGCAATTACCCAGCTTGGAACTAAATGAACCCAACTGAAAATGCTGAATGATTAAAGATGACTTCTAACAGCTTCCCAAACTTAGCTTGTTTGGATACCATCACTAGTGCCAGTGTCAGCTCCTGGCTCTTGCTGGGCTGGATCCACAGCCAGCAGGCGCAGGTCAGTTGTTTGGAATGTGGTGGTGTCTCAGTTTGAAGTAATGTTGAACAAATAGTGGTAAATATACTGTGAGCCTTGCCAAAATGACCTGTTTACACGAGGAAGTCAGCCTGCAGCAAATTAGCATTAATTTCATAGCACACAGGTGCCTCCATATTAATTCTTGGGGTAAAGATTCCCATCATGTAGTGTTTTACTCCAGATTACTTTGCACGTGGGATCATACACTCCAGCATTCAACATTTCAATATCCAATCTGTGAGGTTTCTCTAATTTTGCATCTTAAATTTATCTAATAAACCAGTAGATTAAATGAGTCTTTTTTTTCCCCCTTTGTGCAAATAAAGAGGGAGAAAGGGGTGGTCTGTTACTCCATTAATTCTAGTTTTCATTGTCACACAATTTCTTGCTAGCCAGCAATGCATCAGCTAGCAAACTTCCGAAATTGGTTTAGATACTGAAAAGCTGGTGACCTTCTGCCTTCAGCACAGGAGTGGTGTGTTTGGTGGAGCTGATGGAGAGCTGAGGATGAACTTCCCATAGCAATGACGAGGCACAAAGGAATGCTTCTAGGTGCCCAGTTAGCTACCTTCTAGTTCAACTCATCCTTGAGGACTGCTGAGATTTAATTGTATTATTAATGATATCTTACAGTGCCTGAAAACTTGAATAAATAATAACTAAAAGGGCCTCTTTGGAAAAATAAAGAGGATTTTCCTTCCTTGTTGTTCAGATTGAGCCCTCATTTCTGCAGGAGAGCAGGCAGCACTACTGTGGAGCTCACACCTCTTGTCCAAACAGTGAGGTCTCCTGCTGGTTGCCATAGTGATGGAGAGAGCAGAGGCTGTTTGGGGTACCACTTCTGCAACGCAAGCACCCATCCAGTACAGCATCCCCGTGCTTAGCAGCACAGTCTGTTGGCCAGGCCACAGCACCCACTGCCAGCTTGAGACGGGCAGCTTGCAAAGTGCCCGTCTATAGAACGAGCTGGTTTACAGACATTTAGCTCATTACAGAGATTGCTGCCTTGAATATGCTGTTGCAGGATGGCAGACATATAGAAACACATTGAAGTATAGAAATATATCTGTCTATATAGAAATAATGGCATTATTGTCTCAATGATGGCCGTTATTAGGTGAGGAAGATCTGCTGGCATGGACCCACAACAGCATCAGGCTGTCCATCTCCGATGGGCATGGAAGAGCTGCCAGTAACAATAGACAAGGTTAATGCTCTGGGCTGCTGATAATCTGTCTCTGTAGTGGTCATTTAGCCTTCTATCCTTCCACTAGCCAACTGCCAAAAGGAGATGGTAACACTTCTTTTCCTTTATTTTTGCCTGTCTTGGCTCTTTAAAAGATTAAGGTTTCTGAGGCTGGGACAATGCCTTAATATCTACTACTATAGTAGGGATGGGATCTCAGTCTGAGACGTTGGTGTAACACCACCAGGATCACGTAAGAATTGATGGTTCTGGCTCCTGGAAAATCCCATGCCCTGCAGCATCCCACATTCCTCCTGGGATCCAGCACTGTCTGCCCACACAGTCGGTGAGCAACAACAGGGTTTTGTCAGCCCCTGCATCCACCCCGAGGTGGCAGAGCCCTTCTCTGGGCCACCAAATATGCAGGGTGGCCCCATCACCTGTGCTTATACCTCCCTGTGTCAGCCACTGCACACCTGAGACCCAGGGCAGGTTCACCAGGATGGTGCTGGGAGCTGAGGACTGTATGGAATGCCTGAGTGTGAAGCTCCCATGTCACCAGGCAGAGCCTGTTTTGATTTATTATGCACTGCCAGCACACACAGAATATTTTGTTCCCTGACCAGAACATGGAGCTCATCCCAGAGAGCGCCCTGAACTCCAGCTGCTCTCAGACCAAATTGCAGGGGATGGTGCACCTCCCCAGTACTGGTCTTTATGCCTTCAAGAACAACCAGAACAGATAAACAGTGCCGTGACTAAGGGCATGGGATGGTGCAAGACGCAGGAACAGCCTCCTTGAGCTTATCCTGGCTACCGCAGCGGCCAGCTGCTTCACAAGACAGCATCTAGTTACACATATGGCCTCAACGAGCCAACACAGAAAACAAGGAATCATGCCAGGAGGTTAGGCTGAATTTTTCCTGACCTTAGGTAGAAAGTGAGTGTATATGGTGAAACCTGGAGATTATCATCCTTTGACTCACAACAAAGGATTAAAACCCAAGTTTGATCCCTCACTATTCCAAAGCAGGAGTACTCCGTTCAGAGGACATGGAATAAAATCACATGAAAGCCTATTTAACTGAGAGCACAAGTCAAGATCAAAATATTTACATGGCTTCTGCAACAGGAACCCTTGCCTGGCTGCCAAACACCAGGGAAAAATCATACCCATTGGCTGGGTGGCTCTGGCATATATTGTAAAGCTGACAGAGATGACTGTTTTCTTCTCATTTATTAGCGTACCCTTTTGCTCTCCAAAAGGGAGAAGCACAACTGCCAACCCAGCCTGCTACCACCTTTCCTCCAGCTACCCCATCTAGCAGAAAAAGAGGGACATGGGGAAGGACCATTACCTGTGTGCAGAGCTTGGAGGCTCTCCTGCTTCCCTGCCAGCATGGCCTGAGCAATCAGTCATGATCAACTTAAGCAATATCTCTCCTGTTGCACCCTCACATTCCGACAATCATTTTTAGCTCTTTATGTATATCTGAGCCTTCTTTGCAAATAGAATAAACCTATTTAATTAATACTTGCATATTTCCCTCCCCCTAAAAATCCATCCCTGAGCTGACAGAGATACAGCTCTTATTCACCCTGTGTCCCAAACAAGCAAGCTTTTGCCAGTGGGATAATTTTCTGGCGAAACATGTGCTGGATACGTGACCTTTGTGGGTTTACACTGAAGAAGCTTCTGGTTTCCTTTAGACAAACAAATCCCTTACCAAGCAGGATTTATGCTTGTTTTGTAGCCTTTGTGCCACTGGCCAGCTGCCGTGCTTCCTCCTATCAGCAGCAGGTAAAGTGCTTCTCATGTAGAGGGTGTAGGGGAGTTTGTGATGGGCTTCGGGACCCTCTGGGTAAAACGTGGTATGGGGCAGAGCTGTCCCTGACTGACGACTCTGGCTTGCCATGAGATCCGAGTTTGAGACCTGCTTAGATTTGTGGCAGCTGCAGAGGTAACCATTGAGTGACTTATTTTGCAAGAGCCTTTGGACAGAAGGAATTTTGCAGAGATGAAGGATTAGTGGATGCATGTCCATGATGTGCTTTCAGCAAAATCTTTGAACCGGACTTTGGAGACTATTAAAAAGAAAAAGTTCATTTCTTTTCCAAACTGAATATATTCCCTAGGGAAAAAGGAAAAGTTTGGGCTGAGGCTCCAGCCTATCTAACTGGGAGAAACCTTTTGGAGGCATTTGGCTCAGCAGACAGAGGAGATAAGGTCCCAGCAAGCAGTGGAAGGGGGAAGGGATGAGCTCGTAGAGTGAAATTGCCCAGAAGCAAAGTACAGCCACTCACTATGCAATGAAAAGCTTTATCAACTCTGCACAGATTACTGGAGCCAAAAATAGCTCTGGCTCAAAGTAAACAGTTTTTTGAGTGTGTTCTGCCCTGCTGGCATCTCAGCCCCAAACTAAGCCACTATGCCAGCGGCCACGGCACACGTCCCCACGGTCCCAGTGCCAAGAGGGGCTCCCTACCACCAGGCTTGTCTCTTAGCCCCTGCCTGCTCATAGAGGTGACCCTGGAGGGAGTTCGCTAATGAACTTAGCCTCATTACAAGCTTTTTTTGTGTTCCACTTGTTGATGAACCTTTCTGGATGAACAACTTCTATAAGAACAAAATGGGTCTGAACACTGAGTAATTCATTCAGACATCCCAACGCCCACTCTCTCTTCCCTCATCTACAGCAAGCCATGTCCTTCCTTTGACAGCAGAGAATGGCTTGTCACTAAAGCTGCTTTTACCTGTCGTTTCTCTTCTTCTCATGTATCTCAGAGTGCAAGCTGTTATTTGATGGCTTAAGACACACTTTCCTTAGGGAGCCCAGCAGACTATTGAAATACAGTCTGTGGGTTTTTGGATCAAAAGTTTATTTAAAGGATTTATTTTGGGGGCGGAAGTCTGGAAAAAAATCAGGTTGTCACATTTTTTCCATGCGTATCTTGTGCCATTTCACATTTCCTTGCAATCTTGATGACATCAGGCGACACAGAGAGCTCAATGCCTGGAAAATGCAGTGGGAAGCCGCTCTTACGTGCAGGAGCTTCATGCTACATCAGAGGCCTGTCACAGCACTGCCCTAACCCTGGCAGCACCAGCTTCTGAGGGAAGCGAGGTTCAGGCTGCAAAAACACTTGGGTCAGGGGCAGGTCAGATCATTCTGAAGTGACAGCTTGTCTCCTTGGGCTTCGGAGCTTCTTGGAGGGTCCTTTGTCCTGGTGGAATTTCTCGCTGGGGCACCGCAGCACTGCTCGGAGGGTGGGTTTCTTTACCTTATCACCCTTGGGGATGCTTTCAACTCATTTTGACACCGGTCCTGAGATTGCTCTGGTTTTGTTCCTCCTCCAGCAAAAGGCTGACAGTCAACCTGTGGGACAGCTTCTTGTTCTTCCCTGAGCTGTGCTCTCTCACCCTGTGCTGCACCAGAGCAGCAAAGGTGCCACCCGCAGTATGGGGTGCAGGACAATGTAGGACGATCCCTTCCCACTCCCCATCTTGCTCTGCAATGTAGAGCTAAAAAACCCAACAGAGCAAGAGATGGGGAACCTGAGAATTAGCTAGATTTCCAGGTGGATTTTCAGAGAAAAATGTCAACTGTCATTTAAAAATAGGAAGAAAAAATGCACTGAGAGCCATACATTTTAATCCTAATGTGTTAAAATTTCAGGCAAATGTTTTGGCATCTGGGGTTTTATCTTTTTTTTTTTCCTCTTGTGGAAAAAGAAGATATGTTCTGTAGAAAAATTGCAAACTGCATTTTTCTACTTAAAAAGAGTTTTGATGTAAAATACTTGATCAATCCTTGTAGGGATAGCCTTGAATGAGAAGATCACTGTAAGGATGCGTGAGTGTGTGCAGAAAAGGACGGACCTTTTGATGGATGCTTTGGGTGGGTTATTCCCAGGGCTAGACACACAGGATTGGGTGGTTTGAGTAAGACAAGACATCTTATTTTAAAAGTACATATACAGTGCTCCCGGCTTTCTGAAGTGCTTTGTTATTTGCATTGCTAGACATTGCCTGCATTTTACTGGTGCTGGCCACAGGCCACTGAGAAAATGCCTGGGTTGCAGGTGAGGCATTTGCTTCCTTACTAGATATGGCCTTTGAGCCCTGCAGTCCAAGTGTTAGTGTAAGAGCTGTAGCCTTCTGGATCACTTTCAAATATGAACTGGAGTAAAGAGGAAACTGCAGCCAGGCCAGCATAGCAATCTCCTGAGGCTGTGCTGGTCCCTCGGCACAGTGTGGCAGAGCCCTCCTCCCTCCATTGCACCTCATGATGACAGGCAGGGTGTTGTGGTGAATCCCTTACCATTCCTTTCGGGTAAGTAGTAACGTGTGACTCAAAAGGACTGGAGAGAGATTACTTTCTGTCAAGTGATACATCTCAGGAAAGCTAACTGACTTCCCAGGGCTGGTTTTGAAATAAAGCAGAATTGGATGGAGAGGAAGAACTACACGAGGCCAGTTTGGGGATGCACTGAGCATGGGTATATTTTGCTCTACTGAGGTCCGTTACCCTTCCTCCATGCCTCGCTATTGTCATCAGGGTGTTTCCTGCAATGCCTGCTGCTTTTGTTGGTGTTTTATCTCTTCCTGCATGTGATGGCAGGGGTGTGGGTATCTATCATGGCAAACTGCTTGTTTTCGGGCACACACAAACATATTCTGGCTGGAGGCGGCAGTGCCGGTGGAGGTGGAGGAGGTCTGGCTGCACAGCTGGTGCCAGGGCAAGAGGAGACGCTGGTGCTCCTCGATGGTGCTGAGTGGTTCCAGAGCCCATCTGTGGTGGGAGAGCTACAGGGTGGCAGAGACACTGCTTCTGCGCTGCCTGGTGCTCAGCGAGGCGGCAGGTTGGGAGAGTCACGTCCTCCCAGCTCGCACTGCTCACTTTGCACACAACCTGAAATAAGAACTCACCTAGGTCGAGCAGGGACTGGATATGTTCCTTGGCAAATGCCCTTTATGCCCTCCAGTTGAACTGTGCCCACTTCTTCTCCCCTTACAAGGCTGAGGACCAGAGTACCCTTACAGCAGGGATGGAGTGAGTCTTTCACTCACCCACCAAAGCAATTAGCCCTAAAGAGCCCCGTTCCAGTCTGGGCATTCAGGCAGGAGTCAGCAACAATACCTACACCCTTGTGTGCTCATGCACCTTCCCAGCAGGTAGGGCTTTGCAGGAGGAATGCTGGAGACCCAGTACTACAACCAGCTTGTTCTTTTGGCTTCAGCCACCCATTGGTGTCTCCAAGGCTGCTTGTGACACAGGGAGATGATGCCACCCGAAGCAATGTTCCTCAGCCTATGGGGTAAAAAAACAACCAAAACTTCCTCTTCTGGAGCAACCCTGAGCTCCCTGAGAGCTCCCAGGCTGTGGATCACAGCAGGGTAGATACAGAGGTATATACTTGATACGCAGTATTGCCTTGCCGTAAGCATCTTCCCCCCTCCTTAAATCTGGCTGCTGTCATCAGGTTTGCATTTCACCCCCAAATAAGGCTGGCACCCAGGGGCAGATGAGCTAAAGCATGCTTGGATTTTACCCCGTGGGAGTTTGTGGAGCAAAAGGCATTCTCAAAAGCCACAAATCTTATTTTTTTTTCCTGGGAGGCACTTCCCCGGGGTCCCACCTGGTAAAACAGCTCAGGCTGGACAGGGTGCGATGGTGCCTTTGGCCAGGCCTCGATGGAGAGGGTGAACGGTGGGATGCAGTCGGGATGTGCATCTGAGCGATGTGCCGGAGAAACCTAGGGGAGCAGAGGACAGGAGGAAGCGCCCTGCAGCAAAACCACAACGCCGAGCACCGAAGGAAGGATGTTCGGGCACAGGCAGCTGCTAGGCGATGGGGTTACAAGGCAAAGCTAAACAAAGATCGCTGCGAAAAGGAAACGGATCCCTCCCGCCGACTGTAAGGTAGGAGAGGAGCGGGAGGGGAGCTGCTTGACATCATCGGGATGAGCATTGGATTACAGCACGCAGAGACTGATCGGGAGCGGAGGAGAACACGCCCCTCGGCCCCAGAAGTGCAACTTCATTTAGCAGCTCCCAGCACAAGGAAACTGCGAGTCTGAAACTGGCTGCGACTCCCCCGGCCGGCTTGGCTGCGCGCCACGGCGGGCACGGACGCCGGGAGGGTGCCGTCCAGCCGCGATTCCTTCCTCGGCGACGGGACCACGGGAGTTGGGATTCGAGAAGCAGCGGGAGCCGTGGTGGCCGTAAGTAGGGCTGTGCTTGCCATGCGGGGACATAGGGCAGGCGAGGGGCTGGGGTCCTGGGTGGCCAGGAGACCTGGCAACGCGGTGAGGGGCTGCTCATGCTGCCCCGGGCACGGCGGCGTGGGAGCCGGAGCCGAGCTACAAAGGGATGATTTGTTAACTTTTACCTAACCGACTGAACACAGCGAGGGGTTTTTTTGCTGCCCACAGCCCGTGAGCTGAAAAACGCAGCTGCATCCCGTTTTTTCTGCTGTTGAGAGAAACCGTTTGTAGGCTGGCGGCAGGGAGATAGCTGCTGTTTCACTTGGAAAATAATGCAGATCGGTACTTGCTGCGAAGGGGTAGCAAGGAGAGCAGACTCGGCGGTTAGAAATCACAAAGAAGTGTGGATCAGTGACCCCCATGGGATTTCTGGCCTCATTTCTGACGTGTGTCTGTTTATTCTGAGCGACTCGCCGGAGGGAATCCCTTACAGCACGGGAGTGGCTCTGTGCTCGCATGGGAACTGATGCCTGCCTGTGGGACAGGCACCTGGTGTGCCACCCGTGCTGGGCTGTGGTGTGAATCCATCCTTTGGGCTGTCGGGAGCTACAGGGCTGCTCGGGGCTCCCCTTTGAACCACAGTCAAGGGCTTTGCAGAATGTGGCAGCGGAAGCAGGCTCAGAGACTCCCTGGCATCCAGCTTTTCAAGCAAATGTTTTAAAAGGCAAAGACTTGGGATAAAAAAAGAACTGCTGTGTGGTGGTATTCTCAGGCGGCTTTGCAAATTCCTCCACCGCGGAGCTGTGTGTCTTTCTCCTCACTCTGGATTCCCCTAAGCAGCTGGTAGCAAGCCACGGTGGTGAGCTTTCACGTGCATGTAATGCCTTGGCCCCAAAGGGGTGTTTGGGAAACATTTCCCTTTGCTTGGAAGGGATAAATGGGTCCACAGAAGAAAAGCAAAGTGTAGCTGTGAACCCAGAAGCAAAGCCCTGGGTGGCTGAGCTGGTGACACAAACAGGGAGGAGAACACTCTTGCGTCAAGGGAGCAAGAGGCAGCCACAGTGGGGACACTGCAGGAGAAAGAGGAGTGTTGTGGAGTGGGGATGGCTTGGCCAGGTGGTAGAGACCATCAGATGGTTGTGGTCTCTCAGGCTCTGGGCTGTTTGCTCATGGTGAGGTTGATGTGCCTGGCTTGGGTAGCTGCGGGGCACACCTCTGCTTCTGAAACTCTTGGCTGGAAAGGGCCACCGTGCTAATGCAGGGCCACCCAGATGTGAAATTATGTTTCTGTTCTCATGAGGGATGGTGTTTGGGAAAGAAGGATGCCTGAAGAGTCTTCAATGGCTGGATTCATTCATAGTGCAGATATAGGTTAAATGGCCATTTACAAATGTGGATGCACCACTTGTGTTTAATATACCTCGAGCACAGAATAGGGCATTGAGTCCTTCAGACAGAGCTCCACATGGACATGAGTACTTCATGCCATCATTTTCAGGGATGGTTTCCAGAGAGTGTAGATTAAGTATTGCCTTAAAGAGCTGGAGATCATTAAATATAGTACATAGGCTCCCAATGCAGGTAGCTTGGTCACGGAGAAATTAAAATCCACGAATGTTCATAGCCATGCATCTTCCAAACACCCATTATTTCTGTATTTGGTGACCAATTCTGTGGAGGTGTACAGGCACACAGTGAGCTAGAATGCTGAATTTTGCTTTTTCCCCTTATCCTCTTATTCCAAAGGTACATCTACGTTTGAGCCCACTCAGAGGAATACCCACAGGCATATGACATGCACCTCCAAAATAACTGTGGAGAACATTTTCCAAGTTGCTAACATTTCCTGATCTCCTGCATTTCAGAGCCAGTTCCCTCAGCATCCTGCTGTGTGTTAATCCCTCCAACCTGTCTGGGCAACCAACCACCACCAAATTATTCCTATTTTACAGGGACTACACTCAAAGCAGATGATTTTCCTGGGCTCATACAAGGTCTGTGGCAGAACCAGGGATGAATCTACAAGTCCATAGGGAACAGCAGAAGCTTCAATCCAGCTTTTTGTTTGCCTTTCTATGTTCTGGTCTCTCCCGTTTTCACATTCAATGCCTGGATCCAATTGTTTCTTCGCATTACTAAGGGTTTCCTTAGCATCACTAAAGTTATAGATATGGACTGGTCCACAAAACAAATTTTCCATCACACTACCCATTTTAGAGAGGATGCGAAGGAAAAAAAAACCCAACACACTTCTAGTTGACTTTAGCTCATGACTAGAAAAAGCCAAGTCATAAAGGGAGCTGCTCCCAAGGCTTGCCAGCAACAGCCAGTGGGAAGGGAAGGTTCAGCTGTCGTGTGGACTTTGTCCCCAGCTCCTCACTATGGCAATGAGAGGTTGAGACATCGCTCCAGGACTCAGCAGGCACCTGTAGCACCAGCAGGAAGAACAGCACTTGGACTATGAAACATCTTCCCCTGTTTCAGAACCTTCCCTCCCTTTGAGCCTACAGGGATATGTACTTCTCACCACCCATTTCTGGTTTGAACAGCGAGTTCCCAAACACTCCCTTCCCAGCACAGCTCCAGAGAGGCTCGGTGCTCTTTGCACAGCTCCTCCACGCAGGTATGTTGCTGATAGTAAGCCACTGCTTCGGGAACTCCCCAGGAAGCACCAAAATGCCAACATCTGTTGATATTTGCAATGATGTAATAAGCCAAACATGTCTCCACTGTAGCATCATCAACTTTACTGGCATTACTGTTTCCACAAATTGCAATTAATCCGTGGTGCTCATTGCCACGAGATACTGCTGGAACCAAAACTCAGAAGGCATTTTAATAGATACCAGGTAGTTATCTCAGTAACAAAATAATCCAGGGTATGCTTAAGAGGATATTGCATTTTAAGTATTATAAAACCTCCTGGTTCAGGGTAATTAGTAACTGATGAAAAACATTCCACTACAATTACAAGCTTTCTTGCACCTCTGAGGCCCAGGACCCAGCTACTGCTGGAGACAGGACACTAAAGGCAGTGCCAGTCTGTTCTGGGAGGAATGGGCTCCTGTCCTGAGCAGCAATGCATACAGTCTGTTGTTTATCCAGGAGTCAAGAAACACGAGAACAACCTTCTCCATGCTGCCACCACCTTGCTTGAAAACAGAAAGGATTTCCTTTCTGGATCAAAAGCAGCATTGTAGCAGCTGTTGTGTAGAATAATGCTGAATTCTGCCAAAAAAACATGCTGGGTTTTTTTTGGAACATATATCCATTTTGAAGCAATGCTGAGAGCACTGAGTTTTTGTGTGCTTGTTCCTGTTGGGTAAGAGCTGATAAACATGGAGGGAAGTTGAACCCCAGACATTTGCATCATGATGATGCCCTTGTAATTCATTCCAGATGGAGTACAGATGTTTAGCTGTCCAATGAACATTTCCACAGATGTCCCAAAATAATCTGTGGTACCTTGATGGGCTATAGGCCTAGATTAGGAAGTGTAAAATATTCTTTACCAAGTTACTTTAGCCCATTCTTAGTCACACTGCATGGACTAATCCACCTCACCACCCCTAAATCCCCACACTCCCCATGTGTGATATTGCCTGGCCTTTTCACAAAGGGGCCGTCAGAGCTCTGCCCATTGCCCAAGGACTGGATGATCCCTCTGGGGATGAGCAAGAGGCCCAGCTTCAGATTTGCAGGCTCCAGGTGAAGGCTGTGGGGAGAAACATCTAGCCAGAGCTTCAGGATTGAAAAGCCAATACCAGGTGCTAAAGAGTTTGTCTCCGAAATCAGGTTTTTTTTTTTTTGAGGTAGAATCCCCCACATCCCATCAGGAAGAAAGCTGTTTGGTGATAACTTCTAGTTTGAAGCATCATTGCTCCAATTTGCTTTGAACCTCTCTTGGCAGAGGGCTGTGTATTTTGAGATGTGTTGCAATGCAGCTGAAGTGCTGGAGGTTTAACTGTTTGGGCTGCGTAGCACACGAGATGGAGTGAGGCAGGAAGGCAGAGGAAAAAATAAAGACTCGTGGATTTCCAAAGTTGGCTTTCTTCCTTCCTGCTTTTGTTTGCCTGTTTGGTGCCCCAAAAGGGCAATGCATATTCCCTGAGTTGTGGGAATACTGTTTCTTTTCCGTTCCACTGTTTCCAGTAAGCACTTCACTGTAAATGGCGTAAACACCAAGAAAAGTGTATTGTTAAATCCCCGTGTCTTTGTTTGGCTGCTGTCATGATCATAATTAGTATTTTCCACTTCTGTAAGCCTGTCATCTGCAGATCTGAAAGTGCTTTACAAATATTTGGAGCATCTAGCAAGGGGGGCGAGTATTAATAGCTCCATTTAACAGATGGGCAAACTGACACACAGAAGCAGCAAATGCCCTGTCCTTGAAGCAGAGCCAGAGCCAGTGAGTAGTTGGCTCCAGCAACTTGGGAGCTTTAAAAGTGGGTCAAAAAAATAAAGAGAAAGGCTGTAGATCTGTCCTGGCTTGGAAACTGAAACTAAAGTGGTACTCAAACCCAGATGGGCCAGCCAGATAAATTGCTGGATGAGCTACTGCGTATATGGTTAAATGGTTCGTTTCTTGCTTTCCGTTCTGCTAGTATTTGTCCCTGGGACAAAGTGAAAAAAACAGTCCATGATGTTCCAAGAAGTCTGAAAGCTGAAACAGCTGCTAAAATAAGCAAGTGTCTTGTTGGCTGGGCTCTGCAGGTCAGGAGATTGCAATGCACCCACAGATGTTAAGGCCACAGAGGAAATGTCTTTGAGTGGGGCTTGGGGACAGCGGGAGAAGGCACAGCTGTGCACAAACAGCAAAGAAACCCAAGGAGTGGGGGACAGACCAAGCAAGCCAACTAAAAGTACCAGATCAAACTTCTTTTGCATCAGAGAGACTGATACGGAAATTTCACTTCTCTAAAGTGCAGTGGAGCTGCAAACCAATATTCATTTATACTCTGGAAGCAGTTGCCAGGTCCCCTGTGGTGCAGGTCATTGGGTGCAAGTCACTTCAGTTCTCCCCAGTGCACCCACATGAAGTTAGCAAAAGGAGAAGCAAAACCAAAGAGAACTGATCTGTGGCACCAGGCCCCACTGGACTTCTCTTGCTCTTAGTCACAAGAGGCCAAATCTCCATTGGCACAAACTTCCCTGTGAAGGTGGTCCCATCCCACAGCCCTGCAGTCGGTGTCTCTGTGCTACCCAAGCTGGGCTTTGGCTGAGCCTGCTGGGCAAAGCCCTGCCAGACCCTGCGTCCCCTTGGCTGTCCTAGTAACAGACGGTGGAAAAAAAGCAGCTGAGCTTTACACATCCCAACAAAACCACAGATAATGTTTTCTTACGTTTGTTTTCTTTTCCTTCCCCAGAAGCTGCTGCCCTGCTGTATTTGAAGCTTGTTTGAAGTCATGTCCAGAAGGAAAGTCAACTAAATTAGGTAGGGATTCACACTGATATGATTTTTATAAACAGGAATGAATTTTTTTCCTTCCTGGTTCATAAAGGCTTTTGACCCCCCTCTGTATTCTGAGCTACTAGATGCTAGAAAGCTGCTAAGAGGAAAAAATATCATCAACTCTGCCATCATGACCTTCCTGCTGTATTTTCCATACTTCACAGTCACGTACTTGTACCAAGCCATGTTCCGGTGCTGGCTCTAAGTGCAGCCCCAGTGCAAGCCATGCTGCACAGCATCTTCCTGCCAGGGGCCATTATGTGCAAATTCCACTCACAGGCTGCCTGCACACTTTGCACTGGAATATCGTTTGCCTGTACGTAACCATGCAAGTGAGTTCTGCCTGCACGTAGAGTCAGCCCAGCAAGATCCAGGGAATCCCCAAAGCTTAACCTTTTGTGGCGCTTGTGTAAATCTGCCAGCTCAGACAGTTCTTGCCACGGTTTCACTCCCATGGCTCCTATGCTCAGAGCGTCTCCTCAGTCCTCACATCATCTTGCTGCTTGTATCCAGCATCTTTCCCATGTATGTTAGAGACACCCCGAGTACAGGCTGCATTTCAATGGACCATAAAATAGTTGGCAAATAATTTCATTGGAAGCTTTCCTTTTTCTGAGACTATAACTTGCAGTGATCGCTTAGCAGCCCCCAGTGTAACGTTACAGGCACATCTTGAGCATCATTTCAGCTTCTGTCTAGCTATCACATCCCTGGTGACTTACGCAGACAGGATCAGAAGCTGCTATCACCCGACACAGATGTACAAAAATTCTCCATGTATCACAGAAACACTCGTTGGAGGGGTGTGCAGGCCTGCAGGCTCTCTCCATCCAGGTAGGGGTCCCAGCAGGGCAGCACAGCCAAAGGGGCTGCTGAGCTCAGTGGGTAACAGAAGTCATGGAGCCACCCGAAAGGCTTAGCTCAGCCACCTTCACTGGCAGCCTGTTTTTAACTCCTACACATTCCTTGTATGTAGAGCACCAATAGCACTGTCCCAGCCACCCAATCCTCCTCAGAGCTCCCAAAGACTGATCTTGTCTCTGCCCCCACCCTCCCAAGCAAGCACTGCCCCTGCCCTGGACTGGGAGCCCTGCTCATAGCTTTCTTTGTGCAGGGAGCGGAGCTAAGCCTGGCTGTGCTAATCAGCCCCGTTCCACACTGACACTCTGAAGAGTTGCCCAGGTTATTTTTAGGCACCACTGGGAGCTGCCAGGGCTGTCGCACCTAAGGAGGTTTCACAGCTTCTCACTTGGCCCCTTACACCACACCGAGCCAGAACTCTTTGGATGCTGGATGTGAGCTCCTATAGGATTGTGCGAGCCTGAACGAGGAAGAGCCAAGGCAGGTGGCTCTCAGCTTCACGCACCCTGTGCTAACCAGAGTCTTCCTCAATTAATGGCAGCCAAAAGTAGATAGTTGCAGCCTGTACAACACCTTTTCCAAGCTAAGCTCTCCTTCCCAGCCACACAAGCACTGCTTTCACACAGCAACAGAGCTCAACTCCTCAGATCAGAAAGAAAAGCTGGAAAACAATAAATTGCTCTTTTTCCTGCTAGGTATGAAAATAAAAACCTGTCCTTACTTACTTCTGTGCTTGTAGAACTGTCTTCCTCTAGAAGAGGATATCTTCCTTTACCCAGAAACAGAGCTATCCCATCAAAACCTGTCATGGCTTCACCTTCCTTTTATATGTGACAAGGACCGCTGTGCTAGAAAACAGCTCCAGCTGCATCTCTTCTGTGCTCATTTGACTACTCTTGGCCCAGGGAAGCCTGCAAGGTGTTGAGGAGGTTGTGCTGGGGGTGAGCATCCCTGCACAGGGAATTCAAGTGGGGTTTGAGCAGGTGATGCTCACTCAGAGGTCAGAGCCCTGGCATGATCAAAAAAGCAGGGGACCACTGGGGAGTTTCCACCCTTTAAGGTGAAATCCAGCAGGGACTTTTCTTCCTGAATGATTTGGGGAACCCAAGCCTGAAGGGGATCCCTATTGCAAAGGAATCTCCCTGTGGCCCAGGTGTGACGGGGTGACCGCATATCACATGTGAGGACAACACACGAGTCCTCCTGGAGCATGGCACAGCAGCAGCTGTGGGGCTTTTGCAGCTGAAGGGTTTAAAGTGCCTCGGCTGTGGTTCATCTGCTTTGCAAGTTCAGGTATTAGCACATCTTCCACACAGTCACTGGCTTTGTTCATGTAAAAATACAGTGACACATAAAGGCAGCTAGGTAAGTTGGGAGAAAATAAAAATAACTGAAAAGGGACTCATACCCTTATACTGCTTACAACTCTCAAAGAGTCTCTGCAGGGGACATAGACCTGTGGGTGCTCGCAAGGTTATGGGTGCTAATAGCTGTGCTGGATGAGCATGAGGTCTCCGGCTTGCTGCTCTTTGCTGGGCAGAAGTCAGCCATGTGCACCCAGTGTGAGGCTGGCTTGAAGGGGTGAAAAATGGAGGGGAGAAAGGTGCCAGCCTGCCACATCCTAGGGCTGGCCAGGGCTGAGCACACCTCATTCTGCTCTGCCACCCTGTCCCACTCTTCCACCCCATCCTGCTCTGCCACCCATCCCTTGGAAGGACATGCGTCTTTCGGAGGCAGGGGGAAACCAGAGTGCCCTGACTTATTAGCACCTTGAAGCAGTGGGATGTGAAAAACAAGCTCGACCTGGGAACAAAACAAAAATACAACTGCTGTCACTGCATCTGTCTCCAGATGCACGAAGACACCAATTATTTCCATTGATCAACTTAGCGAGAAGCAGCAGAAGAGGCTTAAGCTGCAGCCAAGGCTGGATGCTAAGGGGAGGAGGAGCAGAGAGCTCCATCAAACCCCAGATGTCAAGGCAAACCGTGATTCCTCCCATGGTGGAGGATTTGTGGAGCAGGTGCTCAGCACCCGTGTCCCCTGGGGTCTGGCATTGGGGTGCCACCCGCTCTTGGCACAGGGACACAGGCTGGCAGTGCTGTGTGGCCAGAGCTGGTGGACAGACGGATGGACAGGCGGCTCCCTACCTCTGTCACCCACACATCCTGGTGCTAACAAGATTCTGTTGGGGCTGAGCAATCACCTCTCACCTGCCCCACTCCTCCCCAACCCTTCCCTCCTCCCCTGGGGACTGCAGTAGTGCACATAAGGACTCACCCTACCTCAATGCCAAGGGTTGGCCGTGATTTTGAAATTTGGCTGGAGCATCTCTTAGAGCCAGGCAGTGGCCAGGAGGATGTGGGGCAGCAGGAGGTACCTTGGGACAGCAGAGACACCATGGTGAGGGTCCCTGGGGATGTGCTGAAGGCCAGGAGGGAGAGGAGGGAGACTGGGGAGCTTGGTAGAGGGAGAAGGTTGATGCAAGGTTTGCAAAGTCCTAGAGGAGTCAGTTTCAGCCTAATTTTAAACCTGGGGCTAAGCAATTAGTTATCAGTTCTACAGGCATTAAATGATCTGTACTGTAAAACAAGGGCAAAGCAAAAGAAGAGATCTGTTTATGAGCACCAAATAATAATTTTCCACTAAGTCCTAGAAAACCCTAGAAGCTCTGCTCCTGCAAAACCATGGCAGTGGCTGGATAAGCTGTGATGTCTGTGCAGGCTGAATTCATTGTATTTAGTGTAAGATCCAGAGAGTGCAGAGTTTTTACAAAGAATCCCACAGCAAAAGCCTTCCAAAAACACCAATGTGCTATGCCCAACCTTGAC
This sequence comes from Mesitornis unicolor, assembly GCF_000695765.1. Lineage (NCBI taxonomy): Eukaryota > Metazoa > Chordata > Aves > Mesitornithiformes > Mesitornithidae > Mesitornis > Mesitornis unicolor. The sequence continues at coordinate 22,946 of NW_010196284.1, forward strand.
ATCTATTCACCATCAAAGTGCGGTGAGGCTTTTCCACGCTATTCTCACCTGGAAAGAAACTGCTCAGCACATGAGATGGACACACATGCCCTGCTCCTGCCTGTTTTCTTACCCAGCCAGGAAACTCAAGGCTCAGCAGTTTGAAGCATGTCAATTCTGGCAGAAAGAAGACCCACCACCACATTTTGGAGGAGATGGACCCAGCAGGAAAGCAGGAGAGCTCTGTGCCTGGTGTACACTCTGTCACCAGCTTTACCGATACTTGTTGGATGTGTCGCTGCTACCAGACTGAGCTCCCAGCAGGGCATCTGCAGCTTCAGCTCAGCTTCTGGCCACAGGTCTGAGCTCTGGTGCATGGGGGTCATAGCCATAGTGGGGCCTTGGAGGCAGGTCTAAAAATACTCTTTAACCCCAATAAAACTATTACAGAGCCCTCCTTCTTTGATGTGCAACCCTTTGCGCATGTTCCCAGGCAAGAGCCAGTGGAAAATTTCCTGAAATTCCAGCTGGAAGTTGTTAGACAGTGGAAACCCACTGACCTCCAAGTGCAGGCTCCAGCCCTCCGGGAGTTTTTTTCCTCCTTGCTGGATGCGACTCTCCCAGCAGGAAACCTTACAGCAGCCCCACAGGGAGCACAGCAATCCTAGTGCTCCCGTCTCTGTGCTCTACCAGGCTCCCCTCCGCAGTAAACCATCTTACACCGTAAATATTTTAAAAGCCCAGCAGGGCTGCTGAGCATGTTTGGCTGTTGTTATGGATCTAGCCCCAGCAGGAGAGGTCTAATAATAGTCACTGTACCCTGGAATGAAAGGGCAAGGGGCGCTGCACAACACAGAGAGCTCGGAGGCAATCATACCACTTCATGCCCTGGTCCCTACAGGCTGGCAATGAAGGGATGTGATGCATGAGCTGAGGAATGGCTCACTTTGAAACTTTGAAATTTCATCCTAGAAACACAGCAAGGTTTTGTTTGGCTTTGTGGCTTTATGACTCCAGAAGTTTGGGGGCCAAAAGAGAGCATTAGATCCTCCGGTGTGACACCAAGCAGGCAGGAGAGCATGTCCCTGACCGGGCTGTGGGACCGGGGAGCCATCTCCTGCAGCTGTTGGTCCCAGCGGTCACTGACAACAGACTGGTGTGGAGCCACAGCGAGGCAGCAGCACCCTGGGATGTCAGTGTGCTGGGGCTCCTGTCCCCAGGGACATCGGGGTCCCCATCCCTGCCCTCAGGGGCTTCAGAGGTGGCCGAGGTGCAGGGCTCCCCTCCTTGAGTGCCCCAGGGGACAGCCCTGCAGGCTGAGCAACTGCTCCTGCTTGTCCCCAAGGAACAGGGAGGTCTGAAAGGAAAGCAGGGTGGAAGCAGGCGATGATTTGGGCTTAGTTAAGCAGGGAAATCTATTGCTGTGTTTAACCTATGAACCTCCTTCCTTACAGCAGCCCGGGAGCGCTGTGCTTGCTGCCCTAAGGGGCAAGGATGTCTGTGCAGGGGGATGAGCCACCTCATGCCCAAAAGTGCCACAGCTGCCGTGCAGTGGGGAACAGGACCCTCTCTGCACTAGAGTCCCATTGCATTGGCTGCGGAGGCCAGTTAGGTGAAGATGAAAATACTGAGGAAGGCAAAAGGTAAGAGAGGCAGAGCAGAGAGGAGGAGCAAAGCAGGCAGCGGAGGCTGGATTCAGCACAGCTTGCTGGTAGCCAGCATCAGTGCAGAGTCCAAAAATAACCCTTCCTAGCCATAAAAAGCTTACAGTTAAACTGAGAAGGGACAGATGCAGTATCATGTGAAGGGCTTCCTTGAAACTGGAGTCGGGGGCTGTGGGTGTGCCTGTAGCATCCATCCGATCCCTCAGCGTTAGACCCTGGCTGCTGGCTCAGGTCGCAGGGCTTGTGTTTGCCCTGCAGGCACTCGGCCCTGGGTTGAGTTTAACATGCCCATGGCGTTTCCAGGTTATTTGTCTGCCACCGTTGTGTTATTTGCAGTAACTGTTTGCTCATAGGCCCAGGAATCTGTGCTGTGGAGAAGCAGGCAAGGGGGAAAATGGGAATTACATGCTGGCTTGTCAGTGGGACTGAGAGGGGCATTGAGGTGACCCAAAAGAAATGGCCCATTTCTTCTACCAAAAGGCAGAAGAGGCATTTAACCCTTTAATTTCTTAGCACCCACCTTCTAAATGGGTACAATTCGGCCCCGGTGTGCATAGGGCTGGTTTGCTGCAGCCCCCAGGGCAAAGCCAGCTGCTCCCTCAGCTGCTGGGTGACTTCCCTGGAAAATGCTGGCGAGCCCAGCTGTGATCCAACAGCAAAACCACTGCGGAAGCCGAGACCACAGCACCAAAGCCAAGACTATTACAGCTTGGATTTTTTTAGTCCTCACAAGATGCTATGGAAAAGTAAGTTCCCAAATGGCAGGTTCGGCAGAGCCAGATAATTTCAGCAGGGCAGGGGAGCAGAGGTGGCTCTGGGGATGCATCTGGTGTCTGTGGCAGCTTGTGAAGGTCTTCCTTACTTGTGGCCTCCTGCCTTGGGACAGGCAGCACTGCATCCCCATCGTGGAGGGACGCAGCCTCCCTCCACGCAGCACAGAAGGCTTTGGAGGGGAGTGCAACAGGTGGCAAGACCCAGCCCCCTGCCAGTGGCCAATTGTCACCATACCACGCATCCCCTGCCCCATCCTGGCAGGCTGGCGTGCTGCACCGAGGGTGCAGGGACCGTTTCTGTCAGCAGCAGCAGCAAGGAGGGAAGGGAGCAGGAAATGACCCTCTGGGGACAAGTTGAATCATCTCCTTGAAGCACCATGGGAGCCCTTGTGCAGTGTATTTGTGTGCTGTGGTCTTATTCCTGCAATGCCTGGCAAGAGCTGGCACATCACTCCCTCCTGCCGGCCCACAGGAGCATGAAAACCTGAAGGTGGGAGCCAGCAGGTGATGAACCCCACTTCACACCCCCTGCCACCGCTAAATGACTGTTCATGGTGATGCAGTTTCAGGTTGAACTATGTGGGCAAGAGGGAAGGTGGTTCCTTTCTTGTTCCTGGCAGATGTTAAAAGATGTTTCCACTGACTAAAACCCCACTGAACTGCTTTGCATCTGCCTGAGAATGTGGAAATACACTTTGAAAAAAAAAATCAGTTTTTTCTATTAAAACTGAGGCAAATGTTCTTGTCACCTCCTCAGTCCAACCGCTTCCCGGAGGCAGGGGCTGGAGTGGCCCTGCCAGCAAGGAGGGATCTGCCTATGAGGCTTCTGAGAGCCACCCACCTTGAAAATCCCAAAGGAACTGCACAAATCTGAAAGCTTTGCTCATAAGTCCACCCCACTCGGCAGGAACGCTCCCAGCTATGGAAAATAAATAAATCACGCACGCCATCTCCTGGCCACCGAGCCGGGACCTGCTTCTGCACATTTGGCTCCTTCCCCTATTTTAAACCAAGATCTCATCCTTTTCCCATGCGATGGGGCACAGCGCTGCTGCAGCTGAGCACCATTACCCTTGGCAGCTACATCAAGGGACACTGGGAAATTGCTGCACCCCAAGTGCTGGCCAGCTTCTGCTCCCCAGTTTGGGGAGTCCACCCTACAAACCAGGTGGTCCAGCCCCCAGTAGAAGGTCAGGACCCTTAGGTGTATCGGCTCTGGCTTGGCCTCACTGGTGTGGAGATGGGCCCAGGCTTGTGTGGACCAGTCTTAGGGAAGCCTCTGAAGTCCGTGTGACACCTCTCCGGCAGTTACAGCAGGTCAGCAGCCTCTGGGCTCCGATGAGCTGCGAGGAGGACTCATCTGGGAATGATGGATGCTCATCCTGTCCTGGGGAAAAGGCACTTTCCTGGCTGAGATCAGCAGCCCATTGCATCCAAGGTGGGCATCTTGTCCTGGGAAGGGCACGCTTGGAAAGGAAGGAGGGAAGATGAGGGAAAACAGCAGCTGGGATCTCTTCCTGGGGCAAAGGATGCAGCTTTTCCAGGGGTGCATTTAACAGAGGCCAGATGGATGCCAAGCCCTGGGAGGAGTCAGGGGTTTGCAGGGATTTGCTGGATTTGGAGGAGAAGGTTCTCCTGGGAGGTCTGGGTGGGCCAAGCCCCACATCCCACCAGTAAGCCCATGCCAGCACTCCCTGAGCTGACATCAACGCCACGAAAGGAGTCCCTGAGGCTCCTGAAACACACTGAGCTTATACAGGTTTGAGGTTACTGCACCCTGCTCAGTCTCAGGAACATGGAGAATTTAACCTTTTATCCAGGCTGTTGTATCTTTGCCAGCATCTTCTTTCTACTCCCATAACATTGGGGATTACAGAGCGAGGAGTGCAATTCCTGCCCAGGATGGTGGTCTGCCAGCAGAGTTTCCTGGTAGGAAGATCAGCATTAAGCAGGATTTGTACAGGAGGCTAAGCAAATTTCTCAGTAGGTTGTTAACAGCAAGATACAAAAACAAGTGAGTGACAAGTTGGATTTTTTTTTTTCATTACACTTGAGCATTTCTGATCGGGACCTCCTTCAAGTACTGACAGCATCAGCAGGGCTAGAGGCTGTGAGCAGAATCACAGATAAGACAATGATTAATCTTTAAATTTCACACAGAAAAACAAACTTAGTGCCAAAATAAGTCAACAGAGGCAGTGTGCGCTCGCTAGCTCTGTACCCAGGAGTTAGGGTATCTGTGATGTGTCCCCAAGCTGCTGAGGGCCCTGGACTCTGCGTGCTGCGCCAATGCTGGCACGTTAAACCCTCAGCTGAAATGAAAACCAACAACTTAAGGACTCATCAGGCTGAAGTAAGAGCTGGCTCATGGGCGATGCACGGTCTCTCTGAGCCTTTCTTCGTGCTATGAGCTTGGCACAGACACAAGCCTGGAGTGAAGGGATCCAAACGTCTCACAGAAAGGCTGCTTCTCATATGTTGAAGTGCTTATCTCAAAGCAGTCCAGCCCCACACTTGTACAGTGACATCAGACAACCAGTGGAGGATAGTACTAATCCAAAGCCCCATACCTTTAAAATACTGCCCTGCTCCCTGAGCTTTCCAGTGGGGACCCATCAGTGCCCTGATCATTTCCCATTACAAATTCAGGTCGGATCAGCACCCCATCCCCACAGGCAACGAGCCAAATTTGACCTCTGTTCAAAGCTCCTGGGGCATTTTGAAGAGGAAGGAGGGCTTTTTCTGCTGCAAAGCAACTGTGCAGCTCCTAAAGGACAAGACCAGAAACTCAAAAGGAGAACCAAATGCCTTGTCTGCCTTGCTTTGCAAAGGGAAGGCAAAACAAGAGCCAGTAAGGCAGCTGGGATGGGTCCTGCCTGCTGCCACCCCACATAGTGGGTCAGCCGTCACAGTGGGTCACCCATCACAGTGGGTCACCTGTCACGGTGGGTCACCCCGCACACTGCCCCACGTGACAGGGCTGATATCTGAGATTTCAGTAGCTGCTCTTAGAGGAACCGGAGCAGAGTTACAGGGACTATTTTTTCATGCTGTAATTTAACTCCCCAGAGTAACCTAACCTGGAGGGAGCCATGACTCAAGGCTTGCCAAGCATCCTTGACCTCACAGCTGTGTTTTCTCCGCAGCGTTTTGGAGCCGTATAGAGATGCAATGGAGGTAGAGTCCACCACATACACTGACTTTATTTCCTGCAATCGAACTGGTCGGAGGAACGCTGTCCACGACATCCAGCGAGATGCAACCACCATCACCATGCGCAAGCTGACCGATGACCTCGGCAACCTCGCTGTCGAAGGAGCAGGTGAGCTGCTGCAGACACCAGTAAGCCCAGCTCCTGGCACCCAGGCTGGATGGGCAAGGCACAAATTGGCAGTGCAGCTGAGGGGCACTGGCTCCAGGAGCATCACACAGATGCCCAGGAGGAACATCCCGTTCCTTGCTGCAGTCAGTGCTTCCAGGCTCAGGGGTTACTGAGCTGGTGGGAGGATCCCCAGGCTGAGGGGCTCTTGCATGGGATGGTCCCAGGGTTCCTGGCACAGAGGAGCACTGCACACTCCAGTCAAGACCCTTTACTCAGCTGGTTTGAAGGCACTAGTGCTTAAATAGGACATAGACTGACCAAGAGCCTTCCCAGGGCAAATGACACATCAGGTATACCTTAGGCTTTATAAAAATCAAGTGTGGGGCAGGTTGTGGTTTGCATTTTCCTTGTTGGATAGTTTTGTGTTTGTTTGGTTTTGGTTTTGTTTTTTTTAAAATCAGCCTTCAAATAGTTCCACGGTATTTTAAATAACAACAGAAACAGTTTTAAACACTACCAGCCATCTCCAAATCTTCCTCTGCAGCCCAAAAATGGCAGCAGTATCACTCTGCTCAGTACATGCCAGCCAGCTGACTACCGGAAGCCTGAATCCTCTATTCAAAGGCCAAGCAAACTGGCCACTCTGCTTTCACTAATAAGCAACAAAATATACAGCACCACTGCAGAGGGTAAACTCAGTTTTCACCCTCGCTCCTTTGCTCCTCCAGCCTACAATCTGTAACTATAAAAACACTTCACATTACCCCAGCTATACCTCTTTCAGTATGTCCATACTAGTATGCATCCATTCAGCCGCCCAGAATAAACACAAATTAGGGCTTGCCTAAGAGAGAGCAATTCAGGGAGCTCCAGGCTTTTGGGCAGACATTCCTGGAGCACTTGCAAGTTTCAGGTTAGACAAAGAGAGCACATCCCTGCCCTGAGGCTCCCTCCCAGCATCACCAGGTGTGTTGAGAAGTCTTTGTACTCCAGGAATTCAAAGGGAGGACCCAATACTCTTAAGTCAGATATCTTAAGCCAATAGGTCTTCAGGTGGCCATCTGAATAAAATCGGCTATAGCAATTGCTGATCGCTTATGTCCTCAGCAGAGCATAACCCGTGTTTTCTTCTCAATCCTCCTTTCTGCAGAAAGCCAAACAGATGCCACGACTTCTGAGAACGACCCTGGAGCAAGACCAAAGGGGCAAGAAAACAGCCCCTCCCCATGACAGCGTACAGGGTGGGATGGGCAGGAGGAGGGCCTTGCTGTGAACATTAAATAAGAATTTGCAATTGAATCTGCAGACAAAAGCCAACCTGGAACAGCAAGTTGTTTGTCAAATGCCTCTGCAGCAACCATTTTTGTTTAGAGAGCCACAAGATGCCATGCAAGGACTGGCACCTCCAAAAGACTTCTACTCACATCCCTTACAATTTAGAGCAACACTGCTATGGGTATAGTGGTATGAGCCATTCTCAAGATGCCTTAGCTGCATTTTTCCTCTAGGGGAAAAAATGATTTCAGTAATAATAGTCACATCAGACTTTCCTGTACAAGGTACTTTCCTCCTTTGCAAATTTAGACTATTATTTATTCTGTTTCCATAGTTTAGAAATTTAGATTATTGTTTTTTCTAAGCCTCACTCTCATCTGCATCTTAGACCTGACCTGGCCTCTGGACTGTCCATGCAGGCCCTCCTCAGGGTGGGCAGTGGGGAGGGGACCTGGCCAGTCCTGCTGCCTTCATGTTGAACCCCACTTACCTGTGCTGCTGCTGCTTAGCATCAGGAAAGGACCAAAGCACAGCCCTGTGTGGACAAGCTCCATCTACAGAGCCAGCAGCACCAGCCACAGGCATCCTTTTCTTTGGGTTTTAGCATTTTAAGATATTGTTAAGGGGAGGGGAGAAACATTTTGCTGGTTTGACTGTTTAAATTTAGGCTTAACTTTGCAAGCTGTTAGCTGAGATGATCTCTGGTAGGATCTCACACCATTCTCTCTTTTAGGAGATATGTTTTGTGTTAAAGATGGTTTGATAAAACTATATAAGATATTGGAATAAATTACACAGCCTTCAAGTACTGAAGGTATTTTTTTCTGCCTGGACACTTCTTCCTCCATTTTGCCCTGTAGGGGGTTGAGCTGCAGGACGGTTACACCAGGTTCCCCTCACAGGGCAATACGAGGTTGTGCTACAAGAGAGTCCCTTCCCTCTTGGTCTGTGAAACCCCAGGGGTTTGCAGCACCCAGGTGGAAGCAGATGTAGTCAGGCACAGAAAATGCCAGAAGTCTGCTGTGACTGTCCCAGGTTTGCTTTGCCCTCGGATGCTTCACCCACGTTGTTCCCCTCTGCGTTACCACCCCAGAAGCCAAGCACAAGGCTGGCTGGGGACTTGGTGGAGCAGCCCCAACACCAGCAAAGAGATGCTGGTGGCATCCCACCAGGCATTTTCCCTTGCAGCACAGAGCTACGTGGACATCACTGATGTTTCACCCAGCCCAGGCACAGCCCATCCTGCCACAGCTATGGGAGACAGCTACAGCCCAGCCGGGATCGACAGCCAGGGCAGGGGGAAGGCCGAGCTGGCCTGAGAAATACTCTCCACTGGTGACACAGGGCAAGCATCGCCTTGGGAAGGACTGAATGTTACTGTTTTGAGATTTATCACAGGAAACAAGGCCATAAATAAGCAGAGAAGCAGCTGCCAGGCAGAGGAATTGTCTGTGGGCCCCTGAGGAGCAATGGCTGTGGGGCCGACACAGAGATGTCCACGGCTCCGGACCCCACAGGAAACAAGGATTTGGCAGCCAGGTAGCATCTGCATCTGCTGCTTTGGCAGCTGCAAACCAGCTCAGCCCCGGAGCTGCCTGGATACTATTGCAGCTCTGAGCCTGGGCAGCAGCCAAGAGCCTGCTCCCATTTCCCTGTGCTCGGGGGCAAAACAGCAGGTAGCTGCTGGGCTTGGCCGGCCACACAGTTGGGTCTTTAAGCCCCATTTCCAGCTCTCCTCGCTGCCACTGAACAATATTTTTGGCTCATGCTGACAGACACAGAGCAAGCTGAAAGGCAAGGCAGAGGGACTGTGCACCACGCAAGGCCTCCAGCAGTCAAACAAGGGCTAATCTTAGGTCTCCCTGGTCAGAAAATACCTCTTACAGAATTATATTTAGGCAGGTGATTAGGGACCCGTTGGCCAGCTACCCTCAGAGGACAGGTGAGAAGCAACAGATTCCCCCTAAAAGTGAAAAAGCCAGCTCAGCTGCTGGCACCATTGTGCTGAAAGACCAAGGGCGCTGGCTTAATCCAGCCACATCCTGACTTGCAAAGTTGCTGAGCACATGGATGCTCTGAGCCCTTCATTTCAGTTCAATATAGGGGCACACCGGACCTCCTGAAACTCAAACCAAGCACTAAACGATTGGGAAGTCTTTCAGCAAACACTGCCCGGGCTGACAGTGCGGTCCAACAGCCCAGCAGCCCAGGCTGCACCACTGCTGGCTCTTAGCATCCACCAATGGTGCAAAACTCAGGAGACAAGGGAAAAAAAATACCATAAACTATTTTTTATATGTGTTGGAAAAAGTGTGAGTACACCGTGATGGCACTGCTAGGGATTAGATATGCATTCCTTTTATTACTGAAGGGAAAACGTTTTCCTCCCCCTCTACTCTGCCCTGGTGAGACCACATCTGGAATATTGTGTCCAGTTCTGGGCCCCTCAGTTCAGGAAGGACAGGGAACTGCTGGAGAGAGTCCAGCAGAGCCACAAAGATGATCAAGGGAGTGGAGCATCTCCCTGATGAGGAGCGGCTGAGGGAGTTGGGGCTCTTTAGTTTGCAGAAGAGGAGACTGAGGGGTGACCTCATTAATGTTTATAAATTTGTAAAGGGCGAGTGTCACGAGGAAGGAGCCAGGCTCTTCTCTGTGATGTCCAATGATAAGACAGAGGACAAGGGGCAATGGGAGCAAGCCGGAACATAGCAGGTTCCATGTGAACATAAGGAAAAACTGTTTTACTGTAAGGGTGACAGAGCACTGGACCAGGCTGCCCAGAGAGGTTGTGGAGTCTCCTTCTCTGGAGACATTCAAACCTGTCTGGATGCGTTCCTGTGTGACCTGGTCTGGGTGATCCTGCTCTGGCAGGGGGGTTGGACTGGATGATCTTTTGAGGTCCCTTCCAACTCTTGACATTCTGTGATTCTGTGAAGGACACGAGGTTGGAACAACCTGCATCCATAAATCCAACTTGTCCCTCCAACAAAGAGGCAGGGGTGCCTTCCAGCTGGCTGGCAAAGTGCTCCAACCTGGCAGCAGGAGAAGGCACGAATGGGGCTGCCAAAGCCCCCATCACACCTACCCGTTAACCCCAGTGCTCTACAGGGGTACGATGGCTTACACTGCAGACCATGGACCATGGCTCCTAACAGTCTCCCTTGAACAGAAAGGCAAGAGGATTTCTCATTTAATATAAATTTGTTATTTTATTAAACAGGACTAACAATCAGCTGTCCAGAATCCAAACAAGCAATTGTTCTTCAGAAAAACATTTTTTTCAGAAAAATTACCCAAAAAATGCCTGATTCTTACTTGCAATCATGTTCTTAAAAGTGATGCTTTGTCATTTGCTTTATAAAAGTAAGAAATTCACTCTCTCATATCCATCTAGCTAGCTATATATAGGTGTATACATGCACCTTGTACTGCAGAGATAAGATTTTTACTCAGAAGACAAATATGAAAGCCCAGAAAGAATGGAAATACTCCCAGCATGTGGTCACTGGCTGAGACCGGACTTGTCTCACACTACCCATGGTAATGGTGACCATGGCCCCTTGTCAAAGGCAACTTTTTGGTACAGTATCTTTGGAATAAGCATCGTGGCAGACACCTGGGATGCTAAAGCACACCACACACTCACGTAAGAAAATTACGGTCTCTTCTCTGGATGCATGGCTCTATTGCGTATTAAGTAAAAACACAATAATGCACCAAAATTGCTTAGGAATTTTGGTGAGTATTTCTGTATAAATTCTCCACCAAACTGAAGATTTGACTTCTAGCCAGTGTTGTGGTTGAGTGTGAGAAGCAATTCAGATGGGACCTGAGTCAATCTGTGACACTGGGCCCTAGCATATTAGTTTACTTACTCAATTATAGGAGTGCCTAAAGATTATGTCAAGCCAGGAAAAGGGCAGAATGGTTAAAACAGGCAATCAATCATGGTTTTTCCAAGTCCTAATCAAAAATAGAGAAAAAGCAAATTGCAGTTCACAGGAATTCTCCAGGATGGGTACAAAACTGGGAAAAGTCCCAGAAGGCAGATTTTGGCCCCAAAATGGTAAAAATATCTCCCAACTTCCTATGCATGTGTGAGCATCGTCATGGCCAGCTGTGAGCACAGCTGGAGCCTGAGCCCAAGGTGTGCACCTCTGTGGCAGTGACGGGAGGCCCAATGCACAGGAGCCCTTATCCAAGAAAGGATGCCAGAAAAATAGTGGGTTTTTTTTTTTAAATGCCCTTCAGACCTGTGCACGGGCAAGAGCACCAGCTTCCAGCCTGTTCTTGTTCCAGTCTTGTTAGTACAAGACTAACCCTGGGTAAATATAGCTGTGGCCAAACCCTCCTGCCCACACAGATGGGAATAAAGCCTCTGTTGGTACGGTGCCTGCTGACTCCATCAGCATCAACACACTTTGTTACTAGAAAGGCAAAGATTAACCCAGGCCACAGCCGCCATTCATGGTGGTTATTTCTGCACCACAGACGCGGGCTGGGCAGGTCAGCAGGGCAGGACAGATAAAGCAGGGAAAGGCAGGGGGAAAGCAAGGGAGGTTTTTCTGTTTTTGTTTGAGTACAGAAAGCCTGGCAGATGGAGAGGGGAGTCAGGCCAGGAGGCAGTATCAGTCTGCTTGCACAACAGCATGATAGGAAGCTGGACGTCCATTTGGGAGACAGTTCCTGGGGGTGATAGGGAGGTGTATGTGATAGTCTGATTCTGTTTAGCACTGTAAGGGTTAACATGGAGTGCCAGTAATAGAGACCGACTCCAGGCACCTTCTCCCAGTGCTCCCACTAGCACAGAGGAGAGTGAAGCACGAATGAAGAAGGGCCACCGCTCCACGCTGGCTCTCAGCGAAGGGTCACGATGCATTGGGGACCATCCCATAGGCTTCATACAGCGTGTTCAGCAGCTCCTGCTTTTCCTTCTCAGGTAAGAAGCTGGACTGAGCTGCATTGATGTTCTGGGGAGGCAGAGGGGGAATACAAGGGAGATATTAAGACTCACCAGATGTGAACATGTGGTTGTGCACATCCAAACAGCAGCAGCAGGCAAGGGAGAGTGTAAAGTTTCCACTCTGAGATTCATTTCCCTGGCCTAAATTTACCGGGCAATGCTCTGGCCCATCACTAGCAACAGTTCCAAGAAGGATGAGGCAGACACAAAGCAAAGGTCTTTAAATACTTTGGAGTTTTTAGTGTATGTAGCTTAGACCTGTCCCTACACTTCTGGCTCCCCTTTGAACACTAGCATAGCAGTGGTGGCTGCTAGGAGACAGCCTGGCTCTGCAACAGAGCCTGCTCATCTCTCTGGTCCAGGGACCTTTCTTTTATCACACAGGAATAACCTGGCTTTTGCAAGAGCAGGAGAGCAAAGCTGGCAGCAGAACAGCTCCAGGATCCCAGAGCTGTCCTTATTCCCCCTTCTCGCCTCAGAGATTGATGTCTGTAGGAGAAAGGAACTTGTTCCTCCAGCCAGAGCTCAGAGCAGGGCTGATGCTCTCTCACACAGTGCATCCTGCAATTCCCAATCCCAGCAAGTCCCTTGAGAGACACGGAGGTGTCTGCTGGGCATGACTTGGTGCAAAGCAGGAAAGCTTCCCTGGCAACCAGGTAAGTCAGACTCCCAGCAGTTAACCCGTCTTTCTGTCTTGGGTGAGTAATTAGAAAACCAAGGATGTAAATCAAGACACATAAATGAAGTGACTGTGTGTGCCAAAACTGAAGCCTGCAGTCACTATGTTTCCAGCTCACACTCACATTACACATGCAAAAACTGCAAGCACTTTTGTAGCTGCTGAATTTTGCTAATTTATGGGCCAGGCCTTAAAATAACCTACCTGCAATTTCAAATCCAGAAAAAAAAACCCCAACAGGCACTCTTCTTCCTACTGCTAAGAGTTGTTGTGAAGATATCAGTGGGCAATTTTGACTCTGCCCTGATCCCCATAAAGCCCCAAGCAGTCAGCACAAACTGATGCAGCCCTGCAGAGCCACCCCTGCACAAAGCAGCACTTGGATCCCCCTGCTCCACACAGCACTCCCAGTAACCCCTCCAGTGTCCCCCAGTATAGGATTTTCTGATTTCCATTGAAAACTCCAGCTTATCAAAAAAGCAGTGGGTTGTTTTGGGCTGCAAACATCAGAAGAGCATCCAGCTGAGGCACTCACCACTCTCTTGAACTCCTCCTCGGTGAAGCCCATGTAGTCCTTCACTATGCTGTAATCCTTGTCAATATTGGAGTTAAAGATGAGGGGGTCATCTGTGTTTATAGAATAGTTAGCTCGATCCTTCTTAAATCTGTAAGGAAATCGGGTTGAACCAGTGGGTAAGACACTGGCTGCAGCACTGGTCAGGCACTTCTTGGGGTTAAACGCAGCAAAAGCAAAGCCCTTGGGGCTGGCCCTGCAGCTTTCATTGCTGGACACAAGCACAGGGCTTGGTTTGTCTCACTGCTGCTCTGATCTGCAGGGGTAGGAGGGACAGGACAGCCTCCCCAAGGGATCCCCACACCCCCTCCAGCTGCACTGAACCCCTCTGCACCGAGGGGTGCAAGGATGTACCACCTTCTCCTAAGTGGTTACATGTGCGTTACCTTTGTAAAGCAAAAACGCAGCTGTAGTCAACCCAAATCCTGGGTATTTAAGATTGCATATAATTGAGAAGTCTTACTGTGTTACTGGGTGTTTCCCAAAGTCCGGAAGACATGCTCCGGTGAGATAACTGGACCAAGGGCAGACCTGTTTGGGGGAGTTAAACATAAAACCCAGAATCAGCCATGCAGATCTGAACTCCAGCTGTGTACACAGATAGCCAAGCACACTAGTAATGCCAGATACAGGTTCAGAGCTTCGTTCACAGCTGTCCCTCAGTGCCACTCCAATGGAGCACATCCCAGGACATGGATGCAGAGAGCTTATAGCCAGTGTGACAGCAGCAGGAGCCAGTGGGATCTCCCATGGCCAGTAAGTCACCCATTGTGTGTCAACCACAGCGAAGAAGGCACTGACATTAATTATATACATATATATTCTGTGTATTAGTTGGATACACCCATTCTGGCGAAAAGCCAAGGAAATTTGCTCATGCACAGTAGCTCTGAGGCACTTCCACCCTCCACCCAGACAGGTTCTGGTACCACAGCCTGCTTTGTGGGAGGAGAAGCCTCCATGCTTAAGGTATATAAATTAGCGAATAAGCCCCAAAAATTTATCCTCAGCCACACCAGGATCCATTTCTCTCCACCACACACCTCCCACGAGCCGCTGTGTGCCCCGCTGCTCCTCGCAGCAAAGACCCCGGCAAACAGCCAGGTGACCCCACCATTTTGCTGTGGAGCTTTGGGCACCCAGGTTCAATGGTAACATTTCCAAATGTGTGGTCAGCACCCAGGTATCAGGTCACGTCCCTGGCTGCAGCACAGCCCAAGCAAGGGCTGATTTTGCACTTGGACAGCAGCTACCTGGCTGTCATCCTCTCACCACTCATCCTTACCTCAAAATGCATCTTGGCTCTCAACAGCTCCTTGTAGAGCTCAGGGTCCTCCAGGACATGGTAGCCATGACCAATCCGCTCGGCCTTCAGGAGATAAACTGCCTAGAGAACAAGGGAAAACCATATACAGCCTCCAAGCAGCAGCTCAGCTCCTGTCTGCCCAGAGACCCCTCCCCTGCTCTGCCCTGGGATGCCTGGGTCTCTCGCACTCCCTACCCTGAACCAGGAGCTCCTCATACCTCCTTGATCATGGCAGGTGGGCCGGCCTCCCCAGCATGGACGGTGCGATGAATTCCACATCTCTCAGCTTCCTGCAAAGCAAGGGAGGACACGCTCCTGTCCCGTTACCCGCAGCAAGGCCAGCAAACTCCCAGGCTGGTGCCACTCTCAGAGGCACAGCAAGGAACAGGGCTCTGTGCAAAGAGCCCCCAAATCACAAGCCCTGCACCCTGAGAGGCACACGCTCTCTGCATAGCACAGGCTGTGAGAAAATATGGTAATGCCATCAGCAGAGAAACTTCAAAAGCCTGGGTACCCTTCCCTGGAGCTCAGCCAGGCTCCTCAGGGTCTTCTAACACCAGATGAGCTCCCCGCTGCCTTCTCTCTGAACAGCAGCAAGCTCCAAGCTCTCCTTCCTTCACTCCCTTGCCCTGCTGCAGGAACCTCGCAGCAGCTCCTGTCTTGGAAACTTCTACCTTTTTGGCTGGCTGCAGCCAAGTGGGAGAATTTAAAAGCCTCCAGGGCAGAGATGAAGGATGCTCAGACACCAAGGGCCTCCTGTAAGGGGCTGGGCTGGAGGCAGCACAGCAGGGAAGACCTTGCAGTTGCGGCTTTGAGGGCATTTTGAGATGCTCTCCATGGCCATCCTGAAAACCTCGTGCCAGGGTGAGCACTCTAGGCTTTGGACAGCTGCACAGCCTGGAGGGAAGCCCAGCCCCTGCCTTGCTGGAGAAGGGCCACCCAGACTGCAGCAGCAGACAGGCTGCAAGCCCCATCTCGCAGCAGACACTCTTCTAGGCACTCCTTCAGGGCTTTTTTTATTCATGGGATTACTTAATACTTAATATTATGTATTAATTAATACTTAATTTTCAGCTCCTCGTGTGCTGCACACCCAGGCCCTGCCTGGGACATCTACAGAAGAGCCCTGTGTGCATTCACCTGAAAGACACTCTATTGCTTCCTACATTTATGTGAGCGTTGATTTTTCCATAACAGCTACATATTTTTTTTTTTTTTACACTTTTAAAAATAACAAAATCCCTCTGCCAAACTCCCATCAGCAAAGGTGAACAAGGTGCAAAGCTTTCCCTTTGAGAAGCTGCAAAGCACCAGAGGAATGTCCAATCAGACTCCTGATGCCATTCCAGCGTTTGCATTTGAGATGACCAGATAAAAGCACTTCAAATTAAGTTTGAGCAGAGCTGCTTCTCTGCTCCTCTGTGATTTCTGCCAGACTGGAAAGGCCAGTCTCTCCCACCCTTGGCTGTGGTTTTGCTGAGCCCCAGGAGCAGACCCCAGCCCACAGCAGCGGGGTTCAGCCAGGGTGACATGGGCTCCTCATCACTCATGTTGCAGGGCAACATGCTGCGCTCCAGCCCTAAGACCACGTTTAAGCAATGATGTCTGCCATTAATCATTTAGCAAATATAAACAAATACTTTTGCCATTTAACAGAATGTTTCCAATAGCCGCAACAAACTTTCAAGCTGTCCCAGCTGTCTGCAGCCTGAAAAAACATTCTCTGTGTTCCCTCAATATACATTTTTCTCATAATTTCTTTTAAGAAGGTTATTGAACAAACCTCGTAAGCCTTCTTATGCTCGGAGGAATTCTCTACCTTCAGGGTCTCATCCCCAGCCAGGTCAATGGCCACCACAGAGTTGTTTCGATACTTCTTGCAGAGCTCCACCACCTCTGGAGACCAGCCTGGAAGAGACAGCGCCAGGGTTCAGATTAGAGTCATACTCTCAGCACTGTTCTAAACAAATTCTGGTCTTATGACTAGAGCTATTTTCTTTAGTCTTTCCTAAAATTTGATGCTCAAAAGGAAAGCTAACAAACTCCCAGAAATATCTGCCATCTTCAGGCAAATAAAAGCTGCTGACTGCTTAGTCCATTGCCAATAAAAGGGAAATCAAATGCATCTGCAAGCCATAAAGCTGCTCTCATCATGTTTTTCTGCTCATTTTTGGTACGAGAAAAAAACAAAATACACAAAAACCTGCTCCAAACACAGTGGTGACTGCTGCAGTTGGCCCAAGGCCAGCTGAACTGCACAGCCCAGGTGCTGTAATAGGGTGTGTGGGAGAAAACCCTCAACTCGCTCCTGAGCTCTCACCCTGTCCCAGGCTGGGCAAGAGGGAAAGGGAAGAACCGTCCCATGGGATGCATTGTGTCACAGAGGAGTTTGGGCTGGGAGGGATCTCTGGGGCACCCCTGTATGACGGTCACCCCTGCCCTGCTGCAGAGCATCCTCGACTGCCACAGACAAGATGATGGATGCTACTCCAGGGGGAAGGAACTGGTCCTGAAAGGCGACCTTTAACACTGGCCAAGTTTTATCTTTTTGGCATCAGTGAGAGAGTAACAAGCAACTAACAACTACTTCAGCATTATCTCTCATCAGGATAGATAACCTGTGAGAAAGGACAGGCTCTCCTAGCTCACACAGCACTTACCCTTAGCAAAAAGGCCAAGAGAGATAAAGTGTAGTGTTAATAATTAACAGGCACCAGTTGTGCAGGTACAATCCCCAAAACATACAAACACATGAGAAAATGCATGTAATTTCCTATTTTTTTCCATCAGTTTCCAGCTCACCAGATTAGAGCCACTGTTTTATTAACAAGTTTAATATGAGCTGCTTCTGACTGGCATCTCTGCCTTTCTATCAACGCTTCATTAATAACAGGGTGGCTGCTCACTGTGCAGAACATCCCAAATGTGACGCTAAAGACTTAAATCCAGCACATCACTGGCCCTGGGTAAGAGTTGGTGCCCAGGGACAGAGACATGGGAACCCAACTTGGCTGTTTGCAGGAGCAATCCCTCCTGCTCCCACCACCTCCTGACTTCATCACTTGTGTGCTGGCAGGGACTGCAGCTGCAGACAAGTCGGACACTGCCTTACAGATTTCAACTTTCTACAAAGAAAAGTTTTCTTCCTAGAAACCAGAAAATTAAGGGTCAAGTTTTCCAAGTATTGTTTGGGGTTGATTGTGCAGGCAGGAAAAAACCTCACTCTCATATCTCCCAGTTTCCAAGAATATAATTTTTCATATTTCTAGACACAAATTAACTGTGTACTTATTAGGAAAAACCTCTCCACCATCTACTCTACTAAGGCTACATAAAACTGTTGTGAGATATGAAGATACTCATAACAAAGTCTTCACATAGAACAGCTCTGGTCACACATCCTCGCCCTGACTGCATCCTTCCCTAGAGGAAGATGCCCACAGAACTCAGCAGCCAAATGAGACACTGGAAATTGTGTTTTCTCCCTATCTTGGGTCACAGCGCCTGTTACTGATGAAGTTCACAGCTGCTGGTTTTACTTAAATACATATATGTGTGTGTGTGATTTAAGTACATTTTACTTGTGTTTTCAGCTTAAACAAGCAGATTCTGTGTCTGACCCACAGTCCAGGCTAATGAAGAAATGTGCTACTGTAGCAGCATGACCATGAGCAGGGAAGGCCTGAGATCTCATGCCTGGTCCTCCATCTGTGCCCATTCACTCTCGGACCCACCAGACAGTCATAGCAGATGCAACCACTGGCTGTGGCAATGGCTTCAACCAGCCGAAGGAGAGCTCCAGCCTTTGGGCAGGTATCATACCTCCCATAGGAGAGGACAGAAGAGCCCATTTTGCCTCTCTAGCAAGACCTTTCAGATACTGGTTGCACCCACAGACCCCCACATCCAGCAGACCCTTTCCCTATAGTGAAGGGAGCAGAGGACCCCCATCAAGAAAAAAACTTCTCCTCATCACTGTCTAGTCCCACATCAGACCCAGGGCCACAGGACTGGGGCTTTCACCGCATTTCTGCAGGGACCTGAACCCAGGGGACATCACCCCCCACCGCGCGTGAGGGAAGGAGAGCAGAGCAGCAGAAGAGCTGCAATACATTACTTGGCATATGGCGCATGCAGCATAGAATAGACCTGGCTTTGATGCGGAAATCCCTTTCTCCATCCTGCAGTCCCTGATTTACGAGGTTAACAACTTCGTCTGGAGTGAGGTCTCCCCTGCAGGGAAGAAAAGCTGTCAGACAGAGGCCAGATACCCAACAGGGAGGAGGCAGGCAGGAGTCCCAGGTCCAGCCCACATCCCTACAGGACCTCCCCACAAAATCCAGGCTGCCCAGAGTCCCACCCGCCTTAAACATCTACAGGAGTCCAACGAGACTGCCCAAATCCAAAGAGCACCTTTTACATCCACCCCATGCCCAGATCTAGCAGATGTCAGGCACAAAAAGCATGCAGAGGTGACAGTAAGATTTAGAAAGGCCTCAAGGAATTGGCTGCCAATCCTGCCAGAGCAGAGGGACCCACTCTCTGCCATAGCATCTCACCAGGGCACACAACTGCCTGTAGCCAGGCAGGAATGAGCACAGGGCTCAACACCCATCACAGCGCATTTTGCAAGGAGCCACAGAGTCCAGCGCTGATTTAATCAGAGGCACATACCACAGAGGGGACGACAGTTAAAGAAGAGATCGGATCGCCAGCCCTCTCTAACATTGCCCACCATCTCTGTCAGCAAAAATTCACATTCTGTGGGCCACAATCCCTATATGAATGCTGCTTTGCCTCGTGCAGAGAATGTCTTCAGCCAAAAGTTTAAGTATGGCTGCTCTGCACATGCAGAATTAGGTGCCTGAAGCAAGGGACATTAAAACACAGCAGCACACAGAGGTATTATAAGAG
The DNA here is from genome assembly GCF_000695765.1 of Mesitornis unicolor. Taxonomy (NCBI): domain Eukaryota; kingdom Metazoa; phylum Chordata; class Aves; order Mesitornithiformes; family Mesitornithidae; genus Mesitornis; species Mesitornis unicolor. The sequence continues at coordinate 42,395 of NW_010196284.1, forward strand.
GAAGAATCCTATTGATGGGGAAAAGAGGTGGAAGAGCACTGGTGCTCGCTACGCTGGAGGAGAGGAGGGTTGGTCACACCAGACTTTGGACACACACTGGCTGACTGGTGTGGGACATATCTTCTCCATGCCCATCCACCAGCTCCTGGCATGGTGCGGTCACTCACTCAGTCTGGCCCCAGGGGATGGGATCCACGCGGCAGTTGGCCAGGAGGTGAGGGCTGTACCGGACCTCCACGTAGATGATGCCTTCTTTGGCTTTTGTTTCCACAAGCTCGTAGGCAATCCTCCGCACCGCCTCGCGGTCACCCCTGCAGGGATGGCAACATGACCCGTCACAGGGACTCATCACCCTTGGTGCATGCTGGTGACCTCCAAGGCTGAGCAACGTTAGCCAAGGGATCCTGCCAAGGGTTGGGGCAGGGGGGTAGAAGCAAAAAGTGGGGTACTTACGCAATGGCAGGCATGTAATGATTAAACTTCTCTAGAAATTGGGTAAGTGTCAGTGGCGTTTTATAGCTCACATGCTTCAGAAGGTCATCAACAGTGCTGCCAGGAAGAGGAACCCCTCTTTTCCTGGAAACAAAGCCACACGTTATGACAGGGAAGGCTATCGCATTTTCAATAGGTTCATTTCACACGGCAATCGCTGCAATGCTGGCAGCATCAACTGCTATTTCTTCCCAGAAAAGATATAGCACACATTGTCCTTCCAAAATCTCCTTGCAGATGCAGCTCTAACCCTCA